>NC_073691.1:25161324-25414963 GCF_029784155.1 Uranotaenia lowii | reverse complement strand
TGGCCTTTAGTAACGTTTTTTCGTGATTCTGAGCTTAATTTGGGATCACAACTTTAAAATGCGATTTCTGGCCTTTAGAAGCGTTTTTCAGCGATTCTGAGCTTAATTTGGGATCACAACTTTAAAATGCGATTTCTGGCCTTTAGAAGCGTTTTTCAGCGATTCTGAGCTTAATTTGGATCACAACTTTAAAATGCGATTTCTGGCCTTTAGAAGCGTTTTTTCGTGATTCTGAGCTTAATTTGGGATCACAACTTTAAAATGCGATTTCTGGCCTTTAGAAACGTTTTTCGTGATTCTGAGCTTAATTTGGGATCACAACTTAAAATGCGATTTCTGGCCTTTAGAAGCGTTTTTCAGCGATTCTGAGCTTAATTTGGGATCACAACTTTAAAATGCGATTTCTGGCCTTTAGAAGCGTTTTTTCGTGATTCTGAGCTTAATTTGGGATCACAACTTTAAAATGCGATTTCTGGCCTTTAGAAGCGTTTTTTCGTGATTCTGAGCTTAATTTGGGATCACAACTTTAAATGCGATTTCTGGCCTTTAGAAGCGTTTTTCGCGATTCTGAGCTTAATTTGGGATCACAACTTTAAAATGCGATTTCTGGCCTTTAGAAGCGTTTTTCAGCGATTCTGAGCTTAATTTGGGATCACAACTTTAAAATGCGATTTCTGGCCTTTAGAAGCGTTTTTTCGTGATTCTGAGCTTAATTTGGGATCACAACTTTAAAATGCGATTTCTGGCCTTTAGAAGCGTTTTTTCGTGATTCTGAGCTTAATTTGGGATCACAACTTTAAAATGCGATTTCTGGCCTTTAGAAGCGTTTTTCAGCGATTCTGAGCTTAATTTGGGATCACAACTTTAAAAATGCGATTTCTGGCCTTTAGAAGCGTTTTTTCGTGATTCTGAGCTTAATTTGGGATCACAACTTTAAAATGCGATTTCTGGCCTTTAGAAGCGTTTTTCGTGATTCTGAGCTTAATTTGGGATCACAACTTAAAATGCGATTTCTGGCCTTTAGAAGCGTTTTTTCGTGATTCTGAGCTTAATTTGGGATCACAACTTTAAAATGCGATTTCTGGCCTTTAGAAGCGTTTTTTCGTGATTCTGAGCTTAATTTGGGATCACAACTTTAAAATGCGATTTCTGGCCTTTAGAAGCGTTTTTCAGCGATTCTGAGCTTAATTTGGGATCACAACTTTAAAATGCGATTTCTGGCCTTTAGAAGCGTTTTTTCGTGATTCTGAGCTTAATTTGGGATCACAACTTTAAAATGCGATTTCTGGCCTTTAGAAGCGTTTTTCAGCGATTCTGAGCTTAATTTGGGATCAAAACATTAAAATGCGATTTCTGGCCTTTAGAAGCGTTTTTCAGTGATTCTGAGCTTAATTTGGGATCACAACTTTAAAATGCGATTTCTGGCCTTTAGAAGCGTTTTTCGTGATTCTGAGCTTAATTTGGGATCACAACTTTAAAATGCGATTTCTGGCCTTTAGAAGCGTTTTTTCGTGATTCTGAGCTTAATTTGGGATCACAACTTTAAAATGCGATTTCTGGCCTTTAGAAGCGTTTTTTCGTGATTCTGAGCTTAATTTGGGATCACAACTTTAAAATGCGATTTCTGGCCTTTAGAAGCGTTTTTCAGCGATTCTGAGCTTAATTTGGGATCACAACTTTAAAATGCGATTTCTGGCCTTTAGAAGCGTTTTTTCGTGATTCTGAGCTTAATTTGGGATCACAACTTTAAAATGCGATTTCTGGCCTTTAGAAGCGTTTTTTCGTGATTCTGAGCTTAATTTGGGATCACAACTTGAAAATGCGATTTCTGGCCTTTAGAAGCGTTTTTTCGTGATTCTGAGCTTAATTTGGGATCACAACTTTAAAATGCGATTTCTGGCCTTTAGAAGCGTTTTTTCGTGATTCTGAGCTTAATTTGGGATCACAACTTTAAAATGCGATTTCTGGCCTTTAGAAGCGTTTTTTCGTGATTCTGAGCTTAATTTGGGATCACAACTTTAAAATGCGATTTCTGGCCTTTAGAAGCGTTTTTCAGCGATTCTGAGCTTAATTTGGGATCACAACTTTAAAATGCGATTTCTGGCCTTTAGAAGCGTTTTTCAGCGATTCTGAGCTTAATTTGGGATCACAACTTTAAAATGCGATTTCTGGCCTTTAGAAGCGTTTTTTCGTGATTCTGAGCTTAATTTGGGATCACAACTTTAAAATGCGATTTCTGGCCTTTAGAAGCGTTTTTCAGCGATTCTGAGCTTAATTTGGGATCACAACTTTAAAATGCGATTTCTGGCCTTTAGAAGCGTTTTTTCGTGATTCTGAGCTTAATTTGGGATCACAACTTTAAAATGCGATTTCTGGCCTTTAGAAGCGTTTTTTCGTGATTCTGAGCTTAATTTGGGATCACAACTTTAAAATGCGATTTCTGGCCTTTAGAAGCGTTTTTCAGCGATTCTGAGCTTAATTTGGGATCACAACTTTAAAATGCGATTTCTGGCCTTTAGAAGCGTTTTTTCGTGATTCTGAGCTTAATTTGGGATCACAACTTTAAAATGCGATTTCTGGCCTTTAGAAGCGTTTTTTCGTGATTCTGAGCTTAATTTGGGATCACAACTTTAAAATGCGATTTCTGGCCTTTAGAAGCGTTTTTTCGTGATTCTGAGCTTAATTTGGGATCACAACTTTAAAATGCGATTTCTGGCCTTTAGAAGCGTTTTTTCGACATTCTGAGCTTAATTTGGGATCACAACTTTAAAATGCGATTTCTGGCCTTTAGAAGCGTTTTTTCGACATTCTGAGCTTAATTTGGAATCACAACTTTAAAATGCGATTTCTGGCCTTTAGAAGCGTTTTTCGGCGATTCTGAGCTTAATTTGGGATCACAACTTTAAAATGCGATTTCTGGCCTTTAGAAGCGTTTTTTCGACATTCTGAGCTTAATTTGGGATCACAACTTTAAAATGCGATTTCTGGCCTTTAGGCGTTTTTTCGACATTCTGAGCTTAATTTGGGATCACAACTTTAAAATGCGATTTCTGGCCTTTAGAAGCGTTTTTTCGACATTCTGAGCTTAATTTGGGATCACAACTTTAAAATGCGATTTCTGGCCTTTAGAAGCGTTTTTTCGACATTCTGAGCTTAATTTGGGATCACAACTTTAAAATGCGATTTCTGGCCTTTAGAAGCGTTTTTTCGACATTCTGAGCTTAATTTGGGATCACAACTTTAAAATGCGATTTCTGGCCTTTAGAAGCGTTTTTTCAACATTCTGAGCTTAATTTGGGATCACAACTTTAAAATGCGATTTCTGGCCTTTAGAAGCGTTTTTCGGCCATTCTGAGCTTAATTTGGGATCACAACTTTAAAATGCGATTTCTGGCCTTTAGAAGCGTTTTTTCGACATTCTGAGCTTAATTTGGGATCACAACTTTAAAATGCGATTTCTGGCCTTTAGAAGCGTTTTTCGGTGATTCTGAGCTTAATTTGGGATCACAACTTTAAAATGCGATTTCTGGCCTTTAGAAGCGTTTTTTCGTGATTCTGAGCTTAATTTGGGATCACAACTTTAAAATGCGATTTCTGGCCTTTAGAAGCGTTTTTTCGTGATTCTGAGCTTAATTTGGGATCACAACTTTAAAATGCGATTTCTGGCCTTTAGAAGCGTTTTTTCGACATTCTGAGCTTAATTTGGGATCACAACTTTAAAATGCGATTTCTGGCCTTTAGAAGCGTTTTTTCGTGATTCTGAGCTTAATTTGGGATCACAACTTTAAAATGCGATTTCTGGCCTTTAGAAGCGTTTTTTCGACATTCTGAGCTTAATTTGGGATCACAACTTTAAAATGCGATTTCTGGCCTTTAGAAGCGTTTTTTCGACATTCTGAGCTTAATTTGGGATCACAACTTTAAAATGCGATTTCTGGCCTTTAGAAGCGTTTTTTCGTGATTCTGAGGGGATCACAACTTTAAAATGCGATTTCTGGCCTTTAGAAGCGTTTTTTCGACATTCTGAGCTTAATTTGGGATCACAACTTTAAAATGCGATTTCTGGCCTTTAGAAGCGTTTTTCGGTGATTCTGAGCTTAATTTGGGATCACAACTTTAAAATGCGATTTCTGGCCTTTAGAAGCGTTTTTTCGTGATTCTGAGCTTAATTTGGGATCACAACTTTAAAATGCGATTTCTGGCCTTTAGAAGCGTTTTTTCGTGATTCTGAGCTTAATTTGGGATCACAACTTTAAAATGCGATTTCTGGCCTTTAGAAGCGTTTTTTCGTGATTCTGAGCTTAATTTGGGATCACAACTTTAAAATGCGATTTCTGGCCTTTAGAAGCGTTTTTTCGACATTCTGAGCTTAATTTGGGATCACAACTTTAAAATGCGATTTCTGGCCTTTAGAAGCGTTTTTTCGACATTCTGAGCTTAATTTGGAATCACAACTTTAAAATGCGATTTCTGGCCTTTAGAAGCGTTTTTTCGACATTCTGAGCTTAATTTGGGATCACAACTTTAAAATGCGATTTCTGGCCTTTAGGCGTTTTTTCGACATTCTGAGCTTAATTTGGGATCACAACTTTAAAATGCGATTTCTGGCCTTTAGAAGCGTTTTTTCGACATTCTGAGCTTAATTTGGGATCACAACTTTAAAATGCGATTTCTGGCCTTTAGAAGCGTTTTTTCGTGATTCTGAGCTTAATTTGGGATCACAACTTTAAAATGCGATTTCTGGCCTTTAGAAGCGTTTTTTCGTGATTCTGAGCTTAATTTGGGATCACAACTTTAAAATGCGATTTCTGGCCTTTAGAAGCGTTTTTTCGTGATTCTGAGCTTAATTTGGGATCACAACTTTAAAATGCGATTTCTGGCCTTTAGAAGCGTTTTTTCGTGATTCTGAGCTTAATTTGGAATCACAACTTTAAAATGCGATTTCTGGCCTTTAGAAGCGTTTTTCGGCGATTCTGAGCTTAATTTGGGATCACAACTTTAAAATGCGATTTCTGGCCTTTAGAAGCGTTTTTTCGACATTCTGAGCTTAATTTGGGATCACAACTTTAAAATGCGATTTCTGGCCTTTAGAAGCGTTTTTTCGTGATTCTGAGCTTAATTTGGGATCACAACTTTAAAATGCGATTTCTGGCCTTTAGAAGCGTTTTTTCGTGATTCTGAGCTTAATTTGGGATCACAACTTTAAAATGCGATTTCTGGCCTTTAGAAGCGTTTTTTCGTGATTCTGAGCTTAATTTGGGATCACAACTTTAAAATGCGATTTCTGGCCTTTAGAAGCGTTTTTTCGTGATTCTGAGCTTAATTTGGGATCACAACTTTAAAATGCGATTTCTGGCCTTTAGAAGCGTTTTTTCGACATTCTGAGCTTAATTTGGGATCACAACTTTAAAATGCGATTTCTGGCCTTTAGAAGCGTTTTTTCGTGATTCTGAGGGGATCACAACTTTAAAAAGCGATTTCTGGCCTTTAGAAGCGTTTTTTCGACATTCTGAGCTTAATTTGGGATCACAACTTTAAAATGCGATTTCTGGCCTTTAGAAGCGTTTTTTCGACATTCTGAGCTTAATTTGGGATCACAACTTTAAAATGCGATTTCTGGCCTTTAGAAGCGTTTTTTCGTGATTCTGAGCTTAATTTGGGATCACAACTTTAAAATGCGATTTCTGGCCTTTAGAAGCGTTTTTTCGACATTCTGAGCTTAATTTGGGATCACAACTTTAAAATGCGATTTCTGGCCTTTAGAAGCGTTTTTTCGACATTCTGAGCTTAATTTGGGATCACAACTTTAAAATGCGATTTCTGGCCTTTAGAAGCGTTTTTTCGACATTCTGAGCTTAATTTGGGATCACAACTTTAAAATGCGATTTCTGGCCTTTAGAAGCGTTTTTTCAACATTCTGAGCTTAATTTGGGATCACAACTTTAAAATGCGATTTCTGGCCTTTAGAAGCGTTTTTCGGCCATTCTGAGCTTAATTTGGGATCACAACTTTAAAATGCGATTTCTGGCCTTTAGAAGCGTTTTTCGGCGATTCTGAGCTTAATTTGGGATCACAATTTTAAAATGCGATTTCTAGCCTTTTTTTGATATTTTAATTTAAATTTAACTTTGAATTCTGAATTTAATTTAGGATTCGAAATCTTTAGCTGAATTTTGAATTTTAATTCTGAATCTGAATTCTGAATCTGAATTCTGAATCTGAATTCTGAATCTGAATTCTGAATCTGAATTCTGAATCTGAATTCTGAATCTGAATTCTGAATCTGAATTCTGAATCTGAATTCTGAATCTGAATTCTGAATCTGAATTCTGAATCTGAATATTGAATTCGGAATCTTAATTTTACTTCGAATTCCAAATCAGGAATAAGAATATATGTTTTCAATCCGGTTGTCTGTGACTCACATATTTATGTTTAGTTCCGCTAGTGACCGCTTGGTGGTTACGCCATAGCCTTTTTGTTCTGTTTTTTTTTCGGCCAGTTGGCCGAATTCGACCGACGCTTTATCTGACAGCTCTGACAGCGACATCGTCGTTTTGTTTGACATTTGGCGTCGCGTTTTCTTTTTGACAGCACCTCGACGTCCCATGCGTTTTCGTTTGTGTGAGTGAGGTTCTACTGTTTGGTTTTAACGGGGTCGTCCACTAAAAACGATCCACATTTTTCCGAGGTAATTTTTAAAAATTTAGGAAATTGTTAGTCTTAAACAAATTTCAACATTAAAGTTTTGGAAATTTGAAATTAGCATTTAAGGGCAGAGTGTTTATGGATGATACCTTCGAGTAGTTGGAATCTTCTATCGGGTCGGCTTCAAGCCAGCCGAATCGAGTCGCTGATGTCAGTCAGTCAGTCCGAAAGACGGCGGACACACGCGAATTTGATGCGCGTTTTGGCGTTTGCTCGGTGGTTTCCGTTTTGAGAATTTTTTTCGCTTCTTCAGTAGTATCAGTCTCTCTCTTTCTAACACGTGTGTTTCGTGTATACGGACGACGATGTGAAGTCGATCGTTGTTGGTGGAAGCAAGACGCAACCTGCGTCGAGGTGCTGCAATAAAATTGAAATAAAAAAAAAGTGCACAGAAAGACGTCGGTCGCGGGTTTTCTTCAGTTCGAATATCGAGAATTCAACATAATAATTTCGATTACTACTATTAACTACTCTTACCATTTTCCCAGATTGTGAATGGGAAGTTTCGTGCGTAGTTTTGTGCGTGCCGTGTGGAAGTGAGATTTTTGTGCAAGTTTCTTTTGGTTCTTCTTCGTGGTGTGGAAGAATGAACGGCGAAGAAGTGCTGCTGCTGTGAAATTCTTGTGGGGCCCCTGGGATGATCAACAACAAAACCAAAAGCAAGCAACTGAAGAAAAAAAAAAGCGCAAGGTAATATTTTGACGGCAATCCCTCAATTGGAATGATCTTTCTTTTGGGAATTCTACGCAAAAGTCTTCTATAATTCTTCAAACCTTTTCGCCGGTGAAGTTTCTTCATTGGAAATTGTTGGTGTGATAAAAGCAAAACAAAAAAGATGGCAGAATGGCTGCTTTGATCGTGGTTTTTCTTCACTCGAAACGCTGATCGACGACGACGACGACGACCGCAAAGGCCCGGTTAGAGAAAAATAAAGCGGAAAAACGAGTTGAAAAACAAAAGCAAACTTCAATTCAAGCAAGAATCGTCTCAACTCAAGGTTGGTGGGAAACCCGAGCAAAAAATTTCTCTACCAAACACCACCCCCCTCGATTTAAAGTTGATATTTTTGTTAATAAGTTAACAGTTTGATCGATTCAAATTTGAAAAAGAATCAAGAAGATCATTCAAGCGAAGTTTGGTTATATTTATGCGAGCGACGAGGAAACGAAACATCAAAAGAGAATAACATAACGAAAGAAATCAGTAAAAAAAGTAGACGGCAAACCCGAGAAGTGAATCAAAAAAAAAAACGCGAGTGCAAAAATAAAACGAATCGATCGAGAACGGAAATCGTTGCCGTTTGTTGTATGTTACTTATTTCGATCTTACCTTACCTACTTGTTCCCCCTTTCGAATTCGACCGATTTCCCCCCTTTGTTTGCATCCAGCTAAAGAAAAAAAAAGAAGATTGGTTAAAGTAACCTGCTCGTTAATAAATTGAGCTTAAGTTACGAAGAAAAAGAAAAGTGAGGGAAAACGCAAAAGGAATAAATTAAAAGCTAAAGAAAGGTGTGCGGTGTGTTGTTCAAGTGTGGAATTCAACCGGAAGTGCTGTTGGCCGATTGTGTTTTGATCAATTCTTGGTGAAGTTGGCAAAGAAGAAGAAAGCTTAAGCCAAAGGGAGGATAACGTCCGTTTTGTGGATTAATCTGGACGATCGCGGTTCTTCGATTCAGCTGAGTAACGGACCTGTGTATGGTCGGATAGGAAAACTATTTTCTAAAGGTAAGTTCTATAGTTTAACCATTTGGACTATCATTATTTTGGAATAACCCTTAAAATATGTATACTCTAAAGTTTGAATTTTATTTCGCGTTGATAAACCCATAAATTGGTCAGAGGCAAATCTACCCAGCAAGCCTCTATAATAAAACAAACAAAACATACTGTTTAATTTAATGAAATCTTCTATCTATAGAAGAATATAATTATTAAAATTTTCTGAAGAATATTTGTTAAACATTTTTGTATTCTATTTTAAACATGTAAAAGAACTGGAGATGATTTTAGTATACTACTGTCTTTAAGGCCATGTTGTCTGCGTAGAAGATAGTTTCTGGTATCTTCAAATAAAATTGTTAATTTCACGTGCAAACATTGCGGAAGAGTTTAGTAGGGGAAACCACGAAATAAGCTCTTATGATCTAAAAATAACCTTGATCTATAATGTACGTACTGCAACATGATGTACACATTGTTTCTCAATTTTTACCATCATAAAATTTTTGATTTTTCACTTTTATCAATTTTAAAACACGTTTTTACTTAAATTTGTTGACTAGGGGCATATAGAGCACCATATTATCGAGGCATAATGATCATTTTCTGCCGTAGAATCTAGCAGCGAATTAAAATGGATTTATAGCGCCACACCTTGACTAGTTTTCATCCGACGATTTAACCTATTGGTAAGGTGTCGGAGAGGTAATCAAAAGACTAGCGTTAGATTTCTGTTCGAGGTGATTTTTTTCCATTTACAATTCATTGATCATTGACAATTCATGATCGATTTTTTTATTGTTACATTATACGGCTAGTAGCATCATCTTTCGAACAAAGCACACAATGTATGAGCGTGCGTGAATTGTTTGTATTCTACAAACAGACCTAGATTATTTTGTTATTGCTTTGTTTAATGAATCTACGACTCACCTGACTTCATCGAATTGAATTCGCTGCTAGATTCCCCGGCAGAAAACACACATCTTGCCCTGATTAATGGTGCTCATACTGCCTCAGGGGGGGTTCTCATTATGCCTCCACAGTGGCTGGTTTTCAGCTTTTGGCAAAATTTTTTAAAATGCATTTTTTAACGTTTTCATCTAGTTTTTTCACGTTTCAGCCCGTTAGGGAATAGACTTTTCAAGTGTCTGAACACGAAACAATAATGTAACCTCCATATTATAGCTATTTTCTATGGTTAAATAACCGTTTTCCTTAAGGTGGCCATTATGCCCCCATCTCCCCTAATTACTCAGAGATGAAAGTTCTGATTTAATTTTCATTGTTTTAATACCATTATCACCAACTAAAAATCTCTGATTTAGAAAAGTGACCGGATAGATATTTTAAATAATTTTTATTTGATCATTGATCGTCTGATTTGTTCTTAATCGAGAAAAATTACCTAATGACAGTTGGGAAGTATCATGAAGATTTGAAACATAGAATACAAAATTCAAAAAAATAATTAAATTCAAATTTCATAGAGATACAGATTGAAGAGTATAAGAATTCCAAACTTAAAAACGCCAAATTTGAATTTCAATTTTAAATATATCTTTCAAACATAAAAAAAATCTTTTCATGAGATGTTTATGGATATGGTTCTTATCAGATAAATGAAAATTGTTTTCAAGTTGTTACAAAAAGTCAGATAAGGAAACCCAAATGAGTTTAGTACCTGAAACAAAGAACCTGAGTCCCCAATAATCAGAAAAACCATGAAACTGAACTTCAGTAACTGAAGAAACAACACATGACTTGAAAATCTCAATGAATTGAATCTGGAAAAAGATAAGATTAAAAACAGAGAAATATTCATGTTGAGAGAATCTCCAATGATATTGGCAACTGAACTATGAGATCGTTTTTATGATAATTTGAGACTGATCATTTGGAAAATGATATGTTGAATTCAGGATATTTACTTCAGTAGATGATAAAATTTTGGTTAAATCAGCTGAAAATGTTTAAAAACGGACTTCAAGTCTAAGACAGAAATTGGGATGGAAATTCAATAAAGAAACTCTGTACTGTCGATTAGTCCAATTTAAGCAACTACAGTTTTTTTAAAGATTTTATTTTCAAAGAAAGGAAGGAAAAGGATTTAGAATTTATAAACCAACGGAAATTTCAATAATTATGATTGAAAAGATATAACAATATCTGATATTAGTCCGGATACTGCAGGGTTAAAATTCTGAAATGTTTATATTAAAGTTTCTCTGTTCTCTCTTAGCACTTAGCCAGTTTTGGCGAAATTAGCTCCTCCTTTTCTTCAGTGGAGAAATAGGATAGAGGGAGGAAGGGTTCTCTTACAATTTATTTCTTATCTCGAGTACTAATCAAGCAAATGGAACCACATTTGGCATGGGAGGGCATTTGAATACGAAATATGAGTGAATGATAAATTGAGGCCCCTCCTTTCCTCCAGCGGGGAGATATAATTGGGGAAAGGGCGCTTCCATAGAAATTTCTTGCATAACTTGAGAATTAATTGAGCATATGAAACCAAATTTGGCATCAGAGGGTATTTGAATACAAGAAATATTTCTATCAATATGAAGTACTCACCCTTCACTCCAATGGAGAGATAGAAAGAGGAAATGGAACTCTTTTACATGTTTTTGCATAACTCGACGAGCAAACTAACCAAACAAATGGAATCAAATTTGGCATGGTATGGAAATATTTCTATGATTATTTGAAACCATTCTTTTCTTCCAGTAGGAGCATAGGATTGATGATGTAGGAAGGGAAAAGGAAGGCTTCCATACAATTTATCTAACGAATGGACAAAACATGAAATGGGAAATTATTTTGATATGGGTCTATGATTATTTAAGGCACCACCCTTCTTCGAGTGAGTAGAAACATAGAAGGAGGGAAGGAAGTATGGCATGGAGAAATATTTGATTACTAGATATGTTTCTACGATAGTTATAGATCCTTACGTCTTGCAGTGTGGAGAGGGTAGGGACGAAAGGGATTTCATATTAATTTTGTTGTAAAGCTTAAAACTTACCAACCAATAGGATTAATTTTTAAATGAAAGGGTTTTTGGGTAAGAAAAATACTACTATGACCATTAGAGACTCCGAGTTCATTCCAGCAGTGGGGGATGAGAAAAACAGTAGGGCTCCCCTACCCGTTATTTGCACAAATCGGCAACACATCAAGCAATGGGACCATCTTATATATAAAAATGGAGGCGTTTTCTTTGTAACAACATCACGTATGAATGGTCGGTCGGAATGAAGTGAAATTTGGTATTCGAGGGTTTTTTTGGCCAGAGATGGTTTGTATAATAGTTTCAAGGATCTCACTTTTTATGAAAGGGGGGTCCCCATACAAAATTATCTCTTCACATCTTATATATTGCTTATTCAGAGAAAAATTGGATTTTTGCAACGGTAGTTAGACCCGAAATTTGACAACCGTAATTTGACAGCTCTGCTGATAGGTTGCATTTTCGTCAGTGTAGAGAAACACTTAAGGAAATCATCATGTGATATGTATATCGTTTTTTAAGATGCACTAAATTATTATTTGAATGAATGAATCGATTTTTCTGCGAGTTTTGTAAATTATTAGATATAGATTAGAGTCGGTTACTTTAAAACATCTATGACTTATTTGAAACATTCTTTGTACTGTATATTATGTGATAATGTTGAAAGGTTGTGTTAACTTAATTCATTCAAATTTAGGATTTCAAGTTTAGTTTCTATTGAATATTTCTATCGCGCCAGCACTAAATTTAACTTCAGAAGTCGGACTTCCAACATCCGATGAAGAAAAATTATGTTTGTACTAGATTGTCAGAAGTTCCCAAACGACACAATATTGGTTTGATTGGGTCGGCGATTTGCAACAAAGCTGTTTGACACGTTGTTGGTACTTAATACTTGAATATTTGAATAAGTATTTTCACGGTTTCAGGATTTTTTTCATTAAACAATTTTTGAATCATCTAATAAACATGTAAAAATAAATCGTTATTCAAATAACGATTGAAAAATCTTGAGAAATAAATCATCCTTGCGGATGAAAATCACTTCAAAATCAGCAACTTAGAGAAAGCTGGCAAACGTAATTTGAATATTTTTTGGCATTTGTACCGAAAGTTATCTCTGGAATAAGTTTTTGACAAATTGTTCCGAATACGAAAATTTGCCAAAAACATTCAAAGTTTGAAAGAAAAATACCTTTCATTGTATGTTAATCCTTCGATTTTATGTATAAAAATACGGATAAAAAATTCTAAATTCTTTCTTCTGATTGAAGTTTTAAATCAAGATTACTGAAGTATTTTAGGTAAACAATGTTCCAATCAGAACGTTACCATGTGCAGTAATCATTTTAAATGGTTTGAAATGTTGCTGAAAAATCATGATTGATTCTGAAACATGATGTTTGTCTTAGTAAAAAAAAACGCATGAAAGTGTTCTGAAGATCTATTTCAGTTTCAAAGTTCGGTTTCCATGTTTGACGCTTGCGGCAGTGCTTCTTCTTCTTCAGGAAGAGTTGAGAAAATCCAAAATAAGTCTGAAAAAGCAATATAAAAACGAGCACGAAGAAGTTAAGGAACTGTAAACATTTTCCAACGATTTATTAAGTAACGGGTAAAACGAAGTTTACAGGGTCAGCTAGTATTTTATAAGATAAGTTATTTGCGTATGAATAATTTGAGACGCTTCCTATTCAGGGCGGGCTCGAGTAGAAAAAGGCTGGAAAACTCTTATGATAAGAAACTTGTCATACAAATCGAGCCAAATGTGGAATGTAACATTTTTCAGGTATTCGAAATATTTCTAAGGTATCGTCTATGAGCCTTTTCAGCATTGGAAGGGGGAGAGGGGAGGGGGGGGGAATTTATATCAATTACTTAATAAAACAACTCATGAAGCGTATAAAAATAAATTTAAAATTTCCAAGCTAAACGCTATTAAAGAAAAATTGCAACTTTATTATTGAACGAAATTTTTGGCTTTTTGAAAATTTTGTATTTCTTGAACAAATAAATATTGTGTTTAAAAATGGTTGAGTCTCATCAGCTGATGCCATAATTCTCATATTTTTCATCGTCTTATTTCTTCTATTTCACTTAATCATTTAAATCAAATTTCAAAAACCATTGAAAATCACTAGCTTAAATCAATCATAAATCTTTAAAGAAAACGGTTTAACGTTGAAAACTATAGATTTTTATAAACGTAAAATCTGCCGAATTTTATTGCAATCAAAAATTAACCGAAACCCAAACCAGGAAGGTACCGTTGTTTGAAAACAGCTATTTTTTCTATTTTATTTATTTTTTAATATATCTCGATTCCATCTGAATATTTTCATTAAGAATGTTCTAAAACACTGTTCCATTTTAAGTGACCCAAAACTCTTTCATACATACCTTGCATGCATAAGCTCAGTTTCATAAACTGGGTTTCGGTCACCGTTCCTTTTATCTTCTCGATTTTCGGTTGATTTTTCTCGGTGATTTTAAAAATAACTTCCATTTAGTTTACGTTTCGGTTTACTTTATTTAAAATTTTCAACCATCTTCAGAACTGTTTAAATAACGGAAAAAAAAAATAAAAAATTAACTTATCAATTAAAAATTTAAAAAATATCTTCTTACACTAAAGCTATTATACGCCTGCTGGGGCAATCAAATTTTAATTTTCGCAGTCACTGTTGTTGCTGCTGCTGCCGCTAACTGTCGACGCTACTACTGTTTTCCGCCTGACTTCCGCGTCGTCTTTTTCTCGTAGCTTTTTCCACAGACCGTTGTAGACACTTGAGATACCTTTGGTATCCTGTTGGATGTTTACCGCTCGATTCTCTCGCATTTTGATGTGTAATTTTTCGGCTATCCGTCGGTGGGTCGTGTTGGTAATTCTCTCCAATATTCTCGTTTTAGAGAAACCAAAAACATGGCCAGGACCGTTGTCTAAAGCGTGTTGCGCCAACCCCGTGGATTTTTGTTTTAGGCGTACGTTATTCTCGTGCTGCTTGATGCGTTTGAACAATGTTTGAGAAGTTTGTCCAATGTACTCGTTACCGCAAGAGCATGAGATGGCGTACACGACATTCGTTTGCTGCATTAACGGTATTGGGTCCTTGAGCTTCGTGAAGATGTTCGACTTAATTTTATCACACGGCTTGGGAGCAGCAACCAGATTGTATCTCCGCAAGATTTTGGCAACTTTTTCAGTCAAACGTGGTATGTACGGGAGCGATACGAAGCGACTGCCGTCCGGTTTATGTTCTTTGTTTTCCAAAGTGTTGAACATCAGATGTACTCTTTTTTGTATTATGTTGTCGACCATATTTTGCGGATAGTTGTTTTTCATGAGAATTGACTTTACTGTTACTATGCTGTTTTTTCTGTTTTTAGCATCGGACAGTTTTAACGCACGATCAATAAGCGCAAATGCTGTATTGGATTTGTGCGTATATGGGCTTTCAGAAAAGAAATCTAAATAGCGCCCATCCGGTTGCTTAGGGAACCAAGACTTTTCAATCTTCTCCCCTGTTCTGTGCAAAGTCATATCAAGAAAGCGAATTTTCGCATCATTCTCCCTCTCGATGGTGAATTTCAGGCTCGTGTGTGCGGAGTTAAATGTATCGAAAATTGTGTCCACATCTTCTTCCCGTGCAACGATGAAGCAATCATCCACATAGCGCCTGTACATCGAGATGTGAACATTCTTCTTCTTCAGTTTTTCAATACATTCTTGTTCAAGTTGTTCCATTGCGATATTTGCGGCGACACAACTTATCGGTGAGCCCATCGGAACTCCATGGATCTGTTCGTAAAATTTAGAGCTGTATTGGAAAAATGATGCACCCAATACAACCCTAAGAGCTTGTTCCAGTGAGCCAAGCGGGATGTCGGTGTATTTCCTTAGCTTGTGCCATTTTTCGTATATGTATTCGAAAGTGCTCGACGTCGGTACATTTGTGAAGAGCGAGGTAACGTCTAGCGAAAACATCACACAGCCTTCTGGGACCTGTAGCTTCGAAATTTCGTCTGCAAATTCAAAGCTATTTTTGACATGGTACTCAGTTTTTCCCACAATGTTATTTAGGATTGCCGCTAGATATTGTGCCATGCGATACGTGGCTGATCCAATTGTGGAAACAACAGGCCGAAGGGGTCTGTTTTCTTTGTGAATCTTAGGTAGCCCGTAGATTCTCGGTGGATGACTGTGGAATACTTGGAGTTTGTTTTTTATAGCTGTGTTTATGTGTCCTTCTTTCCACCATCCTTCTATAGTCGTATTTAGTTGTTTTAGGATTTTGTTCGTTGGGTCCGAAGGTATTTGTTTGTATGTTGTTGTGTCGGATACAAGTGCTATCATTTTTTGGCGATACTCATCAGCTGTTAAGATCACCGTTTTATTACCTTTATCGGCTTTTGTGATGAAGATGTCTGGGTTGTTTTTGAGAAATACGACAGGAATCGAGATCCCAGACCACCTCGAACGAGTTCTACTTCTTGGCCCGAACTTCAACATACAGAATAAACACAACATTCCGTATGTGAAGTTTGTTGCAGATGTCGAATGCGCGATCCAGAATAAAGATGAAGCAGATGATATACGTGCCGAGGTAGCAACAGCAGTTTCAAATCATCTTAATTACCAACACCAGCCAATCACGAAGGAAAACGAATGGATCAGAAAAGACATACTCCATAGTCGTACTTTTCTCAAAAACAACCCAGACATCTTCATCACAAAAGCCGATAAAGGTAATAAAACGGTGATCTTAACAGCTGATGAGTATCGCCAAAAAATGATAGCACTTGTATCCGACACAACAACATACAAACAAATACCTTCGGACCCAACGAACAAAATCCTAAAACAACTAAATACGACTATAGAAGGATGGTGGAAAGAAGGACACATAAACACAGCTATAAAAAACAAACTCCAAGTATTCCACAGTCATCCACCGAGAATCTACGGGCTACCTAAGATTCACAAAGAAAACAGACCCCTTCGGCCTGTTGTTTCCACAATTGGATCAGCCACGTATCGCATGGCACAATATCTAGCGGCAATCCTAAATAACATTGTGGGAAAAACTGAGTACCATGTCAAAAATAGCTTTGAATTTGCAGACGAAATTTCGAAGCTACAGGTCCCAGAAGGCTGTGTGATGTTTTCGCTAGACGTTACCTCGCTCTTCACAAATGTACCGACGTCGAGCACTTTCGAATACATATACGAAAAATGGCACAAGCTAAGGAAATACACCGACATCCCGCTTGGCTCACTGGAACAAGCTCTTAGGGTTGTATTGGGTGCATCATTTTTCCAATACAGCTCTAAATTTTACGAACAGATCCATGGAGTTCCGATGGGCTCACCGATAAGTTGTGTCGCCGCAAATATCGCAATGGAACAACTTGAACAAGAATGTATTGAAAAACTGAAGAAGAAGAATGTTCACATCTCGATGTACAGGCGCTATGTGGATGATTGCTTCATCGTTGCACGGGAAGAAGATGTGGACACAATTTTCGATACATTTAACTCCGCACACACGAGCCTGAAATTCACCATCGAGAGGGAGAATGATGCGAAAATTCGCTTTCTTGATATGACTTTGCACAGAACAGGGGAGAAGATTGAAAAGTCTTGGTTCCCTAAGCAACCGGATGGGCGCTATTTAGATTTCTTTTCTGAAAGCCCATATACGCACAAATCCAATACAGCATTTGCGCTTATTGATCGTGCGTTAAAACTGTCCGATGCTAAAAACAGAAAAAACAGCATAGTAACAGTAAAGTCAATTCTCATGAAAAACAACTATCCGCAAAATATGGTCGACAACATAATACAAAAAAGAGTACATCTGATGTTCAACACTTTGGAAAACAAAGAACATAAACCGGACGGCAGTCGCTTCGTATCGCTCCCGTACATACCACGTTTGACTGAAAAAGTTGCCAAAATCTTGCGGAGATACAATCTGGTTGCTGCTCCCAAGCCGTGTGATAAAATTAAGTCGAACATCTTCACGAAGCTCAAGGACCCAATACCGTTAATGCAGCAAACGAATGTCGTGTACGCCATCTCATGCTCTTGCGGTAACGAGTACATTGGACAAACTTCTCAAACATTGTTCAAACGCATCAAGCAGCACGAGAATAACGTACGCCTAAAACAAAAATCCACGGGGTTGGCGCAACACGCTTTAGACAACGGTCCTGGCCATGTTTTTGGTTTCTCTAAAACGAGAATATTGGAGAGAATTACCAACACGACCCACCGACGGATAGCCGAAAAATTACACATCAAAATGCGAGAGAATCGAGCGGTAAACATCCAACAGGATACCAAAGGTATCTCAAGTGTCTACAACGGTCTGTGGAAAAAGCTACGAGAAAAAGACGACGCGGAAGTCAGGCGGAAAACAGTAGTAGCGTCGACAGTTAGCGGCAGCAGCAGCAACAACAGTGACTGCGAAAATTAAAATTTGATTGCCCCAGCAGGCGTATAATAGCTTTAGTGTAAGAAGATATTTTTTAAATTTTTAATTGATAAGTTAATTTTTTATTTTTTTTTTCCGTTATTTAAACAGTTCTGAAGATGGTTGAAAATTTTAAATAAAGTAAACCGAAACGTAAACTAAATGGAAGTTATTTTTAAAATCACCGAGAAAAATCAACCGAAAATCGAGAAGATAAGCTCAGTTTGAAAAGATATCGTTAAAACTGAAAATTTTGAAAAACAATTTTTTTTTTATTTTGGAACCCTTCTAACTTTTTATGATTAACTTCTACGATTGGCATTATGGAACACTCTGGTCCGTGCCAAAAGCGAAAAACGGAAAAAAAAACTTCTACGATGTTGACGACTTCAACGTAAATACTACACTTTATACAATCTTGAAAAAAGCTGAAGACATAAAAGCTCTAAATTAAAAATTACAAAAAATCATGTTTCTATCTCACTACCAGGTAAATTAATCACTTTAAACAAATGCTTATTTTGAAGTTCTTGTAATGTAGGTAAAATGTCCCAAAGACATTATAGCTCTAAAATGCTTCATTTTGGCGTAAGCAATTCTTATCACCTTTTTGTGTCTTTTTCGAAATATTCATGATTTTTACGGCTTACGATCTTTCTATCTTTGATATCTCATGTTTCTCACACTTTCCATTACCTTTAAAAATGTTTATAAATTTCTTGGTGTATACTAAATAGCCTGCCCCAAATTTGTATGGGAAATTCAAAACCTGGGAAATGATCCCAGGCCTAGTACAAGATCTCATGCCAAATGTGGGCCAGATCGGATCACGGGAAGGAGTCGCACAACGAGCCTGAAGCTTGTATGGGATTTTTTGAGACATTTTGTTCGGGAGAAACATGAAAAACCAGTTTTTCATCAATAATTTTGATTTCCCTTCGGTCGATTTCTTTTGAATACGGGTTTTTTTAAAGCCTAATTTATGACAAATATTTCATGCTAAGACTGCATTTCAATTAGAGTTAAAATAAACTAATTATTTGGATTCAAAAAAGGCTATTTTTTAAGGGTGGTATTCAACACTGATAATGAGGGATCAATATGTTCGAGCGCCCCGACTCATGAACAGTGATGAATACCATCCTTAAAAAAGTTACCCCATTTTTGCAGTCTAATAACTTCCTTATCTTAACTCTAATTGAATGCAGACTTCGGATGAAATATTTTGCCTTAAGAAATACCGTATTCAAAAAAATCGGCCTAAGGGAACCAAAGTTATCGATGAAAAATTAGTTTTTCATGTGTCTCCCGAACAAAATGTCTCAAAATCCCATACAAACTTCAGGCTCGTTGAGCGACTCCTTTCCGTGATCCAATCTGGCCCAAATTTGGCATGACATCTTGTACTAGGCCTTGAATCAATTTCAGCCCGCAGCGCACAACTTTTTCAAAAGTCGGATCATTTGGGGCAGTCTAGTGTATACTGTTCTCAGTTTTCACAACCTGATAATTCCGTGATGAAAAATCACATCGTATAGTTTAATTCTAAAGTTTAAATCAATTTTTTCACTTTTTGAAATTTATGCCGCCTTTTGCCTTAGTTTTGACATACTAATATTAGTTGTATTTTTGTTGTTAGCTTAATTAATAAAAAAATTGATGGATTTTTCATTATTGGATACCAAAATCACCTAATTTCTTTTAACAACTAATTTCATTTTCAAAGTTTATTTAATCTCAAAAATAAGTTGAGAAATCTTCTTAAAAATGTGTGAGAGGCATGCGATGAAAAACCTAAAAGTTTGGGTTGTTTCCTTAGTGTGTATAATTCGAAAATAAGGAATCAAAACAGAAACTCCGAAGTGTCAAAAAAGTAAGGTTAGCCATTGCGCAAATCGGCTTATTGGGCTTGGGCCTGCTAAAAAGAATAAAGCTTACTCTTTACTCCTACACAGATTTCCATAAGAATGACAGCTAATCGGAGTGAAGGCTATTGCTTTCTCTGTTTAACACATGAGAAATCGTATACCGTTTTTCTGAGATTTGAGCTTTCATCTTTTATGCTGTCAAGGAGAAAAAAGCCTAAATATAAGGTAAAAAAGTTCAAAAAAGTGATTCATCAACACTTAGCTTAAAGATGTTGGTCACACGATACATAGACAAATCCTGTATCGTTGCCGGGGCCTGGTTTTTAGCACAATAATATAACAACGTTGGATGAATGTTACGAAGATGTTACAGGACTTCCAACTTGCGTATTTTTTCATATCAAAGTATCATAGTTGTATATGAAAAAGTCTTACAAAATGCTTTGATGATGTTTGTGTATATAACATCCAAAATAGATGTGGATTGAAAGCTTGTTTCCAAACCAAATATAATTTGAATAGCTGAGAATTGAATCTAGATCCTTAATACGTTAATGGATTGTCAATTCCTAAGCCAGTTTTTTTCCTCTTTTAATATTATCTTCTATTCCCAAAAAATATATTCCTTCTTTAGTTTGTATTAGGAAAAAAAACAGAACCCAATCGCCCGGTCCCAAAGAGAAGTTCATTAATTTCTCGGATGCCGCTTCCATTCAAATCGAAAACAAATATCTAACCTCAATCGATAACATGCCGGCATCCGGCAAGATGTCGCGCGCATGTCACATTCCTGTTCCATGTATTCAAATAGGAGGTACACATTGTTTCGGTGTCTCTGTTTTTTTTCGTCCTCGTCTTTTTCCCTATCACACCGGTACGAAAGCCGGTCGGATTTCGCCCGGTTTTTGCAACAATGACAGTAACCGGCCTCCTTCCGGCGGCCGCCCTCACTTCCGCTTTCGCTCTTCACCGGCCCATTGCCCAAACAAGGCAAGTGACAAGCAAGAACAACAACATTGGCATTGCAACGAACCAAATAAAAAATCGACAAAAAAAAACCCCAATCGCTTGGCACCGGCTCTTCTCTTGTCAACGAGACGGGAGAACTCCCCCTCCTGATTCTCGCGCGGAATGCAGTTGCGGAGTCAGGGCAAAAATGTGAATTGTGCCCGTTTTTTCCTTCTTCATGCTTCCGATGTTACTGGTGTCTTTCAATCGATTGCGAAAGTAGACCACACCATCTCTCGCTACAACAGAACACAACAGCATTATTTGGGGGTACCTACATATCGGGAGAGAGGGTCTAAAAAAGCGAAAATCACGACACCGACCAGTACCCCTAACAACAAGCCTTATTTGATTTCCGAATGGGGGGAACTAAGCGACAGAGGAAGACAAGGTCCCTCTCCTGGGTCGGGGGATCTGTGATGAATCTACCCAGAAGTGGAGTTACCATCTAAGATAGCCACTTTTTGTGCAACTTGGCAACACTTCACCTGAAAATTTCCACACCTTTTTCAATGCTCCTCAGAGTCCTAGATAAAAATTTAGAGTTTTTCGAAACATCAGCGATCAAATATGTTATTATCTTTTTTCATCAAACGCAAAATTGGCGTGCGTGTAAGCTCGCTTGTAGCGGAAAGGCTTTTCAGTGACTGAACGAATCTGCACCAAATTTGACATATATACTTCAATAAGAACGAGAATGATCGTCGAATGCATAATTTCTAAAACATTAAAATGAGATTTTTTTTGTTTGATTTATGTATATGTTACTAGCTGACTACTAAAATGTATGGAAATTTAACAAAAGAGATTAATTCTTGTTTTCTTAAATATTTGTTTCTGTTTTCAAAACCTGTCCTAAAATTTGTTTCCAATCAATATTTTCTATCTAAAATTAAGACTCTGTATTTATTAATAAGTTCCTAAATTCTGCCACAATAACTTGTATAAAATTTCTCTGCCAAGCCAAATTTTGTTCCACTTGCTTGATCGCTTTACAAGTCCTTAAAGGGTGGGGGAGGGGGGGTAGGTTCTAACACTTTCAAAAAATTGTTTTTTTTTATTTTTTTTTTCTTATTGTAAAACATTTCAAGAATGTTGTGTCAAATTTTCAAGTCAATTGAAGTAAAACTGTAGAAATTATAGGCCTTTATCTCCTCCTATCTAATACTGCAAGAAAGCAAGAGCAGAAACTTCAAACGCATTTTTCTCGAAAGCACTTTTTAAAGTCCGTGGACAGATTCATTTGAAAACTACTTATCCGATTCTTTTCAAATTTGGAACATATCTTCTACATATAAAATACCAGACCCCAACGTTTTTCTTTTTTGTTTATTTTTACTTTGGGGAGATTTTACAGGTCAAAAATGGTGGGTTTTTTCGTGAAAAATCGTAGTTTTTACTTCAAACAGCCACAAAAATTTCCTAAAATTTTTTTTAAGTAAAATAAAAACGTGGGGTCCAGAGAAAACATCTATTAAAAATATTTTGCTCTGATTTTTTGACTTCAGATGATTCTGTGCTGAGATACAGTGTCCACCGCAAATCCTGTTTTCGAAAAGGCATCCTCGAACGTGCTCCGTCACCGGCTCATTTTTCAATATTTTTCTACGAAAAAATTACTAAATGTTCTTTTAACAATGCTTTGTATATTGCAAAAAACTTGAATACATTTGTTTGAACGATAGCTCTAGAAAAAAAATCGTGAAAATGGTGTTTTTTGATACCCGTTAGGTCCTACCACCACGCCCCCCCCCCCCCCCATTAAAATACAATTATGATAGTCCCCCTGTTTAATAATCAACAAAACGTTTCTGGGGTACGAGATTCTCTTCTATGGAAAATTTGCTCGATAATTTCTCGAATTATAAAAAAAAGTATGGGTGCAACGCTCTCCCTTTTCGAGCTCTCCACTGAAAAGAAAGGAGATCTCTTAAATTCTTAAAGGAGGAGGCATGGTTGTCCATTTCTCCCCGAGAGGCTTGAAAAATGCAACTCAGTGAATTTTTCGTTCTGAAACACTTGCCCTGCTCTGTTAAGACGCCGAACGTACACCCAATCAAAGAGCAGAGAACGCTTCGCCAGGGTGAGAGTAAGAGAAAAAAAATCATCACATTAAGCGTAGGGGAGCAGCGCTCAAGCAACTCAGTAGGCTTGGTTCTTTCCCAACAAGAAAAGGAAGAAGAAGAAGCAATATCGTTTCGTGCTGTTTGTTTGCCTACTGTGTTAGGAAGAGAAGCAAAAAAATGCACTTCAGTTGTGTGTTTCGGGATTTCTCCTGCTCACACAGTAGTGTTGCTATTGGGGCACCGGATTTGTTCGGCACTTGGCTTCGGCTGTACTCGGAAACGAGTGTAGAGCATTTCGGAATGAAGTATGGTGCTCTACAAATCGTAGAAGATAACGGTGCAATTTACACAGCGCACTGTCGGATTTGAGAAGTGCGGACCAACAATGGGAGGAGGAGTCTTCAATTCTTATTTTCATATACTTTCCCACGATAAATGGGGTCAAATTTGCTTAAAATGTTATAGAGTTATGCAAAAAATGTATGAGAGTCCCCCCACTGGAGGGTTCCCGAATAAGCATAGGAACATTTCTCCATCCCAAAAACCCACCCCTACTAAAGGAGCGGGGAGCTCTCTTACTATTTTTAACATGACTCGAGGATTAGTCAAAGCAAATGGAACCAGATTTGGCATTGGGGTACCAGTAATGTTTCAATGATTGTTTTAAGCCCCTCCCTTTTTCCAGTGGAGAGATTGACTATTCGAGAAAATGAAACCAAATTAGCTTGGGAGGATATTTGAACATGTAAAAAGGTTCTATGATTGTTTGAAATTCCTCCCGATTTGCATTGGGAGGATAGGAAAAGAGGAGGGGGCCCATACAAATTATTGCAATACGCTAAAACTGATCATGCTGTGAGAAGAATCAAATTTGGCATGCATTGCGTGGCATGAGAGTATTTGGGCGAACGAAATGTTCCCAAGATGATTTGAAGCTCTTCTCACCTTTCATTAGAGAAACATAAGAGAGAAGGCTCCCATACAATTTTTTGCGGAACTGGTGAAATAATCGAGCAAATGGAACTAAATTTGGCATGGGAGAATATTTGGATACGGAAAAGACTCTTTGGTTGTTGAGACAACCTCTACCCACCCCCGCACTCCGGATCCTAGTAAACAAATAGGAAGAGAAGAGGGGCCCACCACATTTTTTTTTAAAGATGTCGAGAGTTAATCACTCGAAAAGCATCGAATTTGGTATGGTACTGTATGGTAATGTTTCAATAGTTATTTGGAACTTCGCCCTTCGTCCATTGACTGAGAAAGGAAGAGGAGACGGGATCCCCATACATCTTCGTTGCATATCTATAGAATAAGTCATACGAAAGAAACCAATACCAAATATTTATAGAAATATTTTTCGTAGCCAAAAGCCCTTCCATGCCGATTTTTCTAAGCCTGATACAAAATAATATCTTTCATTCAATCGATTAAAGTTCAGCCCTGTCTTATTCACAATTTTCTATGTTTTCACGAATCTTTAGTTCAAATGACTAGGGCACTACTTAAGTTATTCATAGGTTTGTAACCTGTCTTTGGATTTGTACAAAAATTTAACTGCACTTATAAAACAACTAAATATTTTCCTACATTCTGATGATTTTCACTTTTGTAAGACTTATCCCTATCAAAATTTACAAGCTGATTTGATATTATGTTTCGATGTATTTTCTACATTTTTCTGTTCAAACTATCCATTTTTTCTTCAACTCTCTACACATTCTAGAAAAACTGAAATTTTCATAGTTGCATAGCAAAAACAACATTATAGTTTCAAGATCAAGTTAACCGGACTGGTTTTTGCAAAATTGTTTATATTGTGGAGCAAAGCCATCCATTCATTGATGACAATTTTTTTGAATTCAGTCCAAAAATTTATGGAAACCTGTAGTGAGATTAAAATGAAATTGACTGTTTACACGTTTTTGTCTTAACCATACTTCAAGTTTTCATTTTGAAAACAACATTAAAACTCAATTTATCTGGTTTGTGTTATTTACAAATTTTGCGCTTTTACTGATAACCGCATTCTTCATTACAAAAAATCCAGAATTTAAAAAATTCACTGTAGCACGGTTTGGAAATTTTGGATTAAAATTTCCAATTTAAAGTTTTCATTGTTACATTTAATACATTTTTGGGGCCGGACTGAAAATTCTTAGATTTTTTATTTATATTGCAAATCCAGAATGCAGCAGCCAGAGCTCAGACTCTAGATATGCATTATTAAAAAAATAATTTTAAAGATATCCAACTAAAAACTGAATTCCACTTAACAAGAATCTTGAGCTAACAATCAGAAGTTTAAATTTTATTAAAACTCGAATTTATGGATTTCATTGGAACTTCAACTTGAAATTCTCAGATTACATGGCGTTATTTCAAAGCATTTTTTTCAAATCCAAATCATTAAAAAAAATTGAAAAAAGAAGTTGTTGTCAAACACTGAGAAGAAGGTGGCAATACTCGACGAGATTTCACAGGAAACTAGAATTATTTTCTACTAAAATTATTTCCATGAAGCTTTGCATATCAATTTGTTAATTTTTCGTTTGTTTCGATTATAGTCGTTTTAACATCTTTATGTCATTCGCGACTCAACGATCAACGATGCAGTTGGCGGACAGTCATTGAAAATCTTATCCGGTCCAACTGTGATCGATGTTTGCTCTTGGGCTCGATCTCATGGACATCGGCCCAGGAAGCAACTGACTTGCCAACTGAGCTATGTTTACAAGGCCCGGGGTTATTATTTTATGTTCTGTAAAATATCCCAACAAACATTCATACACATAAATTTCTACTTCCTTGGTAAATAAAACCAATATATAGATTTCATCATGTCATTAAAACCGGGGAAATTCTAAAATATCTTACGGAAAAACCGGGAAAAAACCGGTATAAAAAAAAACTCGCTGGCCACCCTGAGAAAGGTAAAACGAAAAAAAAAAATGCAAAATTTCCTTTTTTCCATTGAACGTTGATGCTTCCAATTCTGGACCTTCCAGTAGCCTTAGTGGGACGACAAAAAAGGAGATGATCCTCTCCAAAGGCGGAGTTGTTTGGGACTACGAATCACAACCGAAAAAAAAACGGTAAAATGACCAAAACCAGCACAGCAACAGGATCTGTGCCTTGTTTTCAATTAGATCTCACTGACTGGTCTTTTCCGAATTTTTTTTTTCGCCTGACTCCAGATTCTCGTTTGTTGCTGCATCCGTAAAACGAAACCTTTGTCAGGCGACTCTACCACAAGCAACTCCGGGTCGGTGGTTTTCAATTTTGGGGTCATCGCTGTTCCCATTCTTCGGGACCCCAATTTTCTGTGGTTTTTTGTTGTTGCTACCCAAGCTTGATTTTTGGGGTTTTTTCTTATTTTATCATTTTTGGACAACCTATACTCGTTTTTTTAATATTGTGTTGACAGATCCTTATAACATCTGTCGTTTGTTGAAGTTGAAGTTTCAAATTCCTGTCATTATCTGAATAAGGAAAAAGTTACTTATGGTTTGGAATGAATCACTGAACATTGAACATAATTAAGAAACTGTCTTAAAATTGTTAACGAGTGCCACTGATTTTCCGCTTGTGAGGACGCTCGCGAATGTGGTACTGCCACTTTTCGGTTTGCGTTTGGCTTCCTTCCTTTTTTTGGGATTCCAGAAAAGAAAAGAGTTTAAAAAACAGGGTGGACAACTTGTTTTTTTTTTTGTCATTTTATTTTGCAATTTAAAATTTGAGTTGAGAAGACGTATTCTCTTATTTCAATTTTTTTTGACTGTCCAATAAACTTGGAAGTAATATCAGATTTTGTCCCGAAAAAATCGCGAAAAAAAACTGACGTTGACAGATCCAGAAGCACAAAACCAAATAAAGCCACAACTTCTGACTTATTTTTTTCGGTTATTGATTTCTTCCAACGATGAACTTCGAATTCGGATCTACCACGTTGCCTCAACTGGACTCGCAACTCAACCTCAAACCAATCGACGAATTGTTGTCCCGCGATTGGACATCGGAATTTTAAATCAGTCATCGTCATGTGATACTTTTCTTTCAACCGCGAAATGTTTCTGTGTTCGTCTTTTTTTTTTTTTTCGACTGACTGACAGTTGTGTTCTGTTGTTTTGGCGAATTTCGCTTCTGCGCTGCGGTTTTTAGGACTTCATTTTGCAGAAGCGTGTATGGATTGCTTTTTTTCCTTCGAAATCTGGTTTCCTTTTTTGGAAACCGTGGCCCGTTTGCTTTAAGGCTAGTGGAGATAATCCTTTTTTTCGTTGCTCGGAGGTTTTGCGGCTTTTCAGTTGCACTGATTTTTTATATCCTGGTGGATTTTTTTTTTCTACGAATTTTATTCCCTTTAGGTTCGGCTTTGAGCTCATTTTTCAAAGAAATTTTTTTTTAAATATAATTTTTTATTTAAGTCAAGAACTAATTTGCATATTTAGCTGATGAAATAGAAAAAACAATTATCGATTTGAAGTTTAAACTAGTCCAAATAATTTTGACGGTCGCCATGAAAATATTAAATTAGCATCGAAATGTCAACCATTTATTTTTTAAACTTGAGAAACAATTTTTGACGGTCGCCATGTAAAGAAAAGATTTGATTTCTGCATCGAGTTGCCTACTGTTTACGAAAAACTGAAACCGTCGCCATGGAAAGAAATCTGAGTTCTCTACAAATTGAAGAGAATTTCGTTGCACTCTAGGTTTAAAATGCCTGTTTTGAGTTTGTTTTTCCTAAGGATTTTATTTCGTTTATGCTAGATTTGGAGCTCAGTTTTGAACTAATTTATTCGAACATAAGACTTGTTTTTAGCAATACAATTATTTTTATTTTGAGCTGATAGAAAATTGGAAGACGGATACTCATTTTTAAAATTTTGATTAAAAATCAAGGAATTTTTACGGTCGCCATAAAAATAAGAAAGAAAATAAGATTATTTTACCATACGTACTGTTCGTCAATGCCAGAAACCAATTTATGACGGCCATGCCATGAAAAGTGATCTGTGTCACTGTAGGAGTATTCAAGAAAATTTTTATCCCACTTCTTAGACGAAAATACTTGTTTTGAGTCTACTCGTTAGAGATTGTCTTTAGTTCAGGAAAATCCAGCTTCTGTTTTAAATCGCGTCAAATAAAATTTATCTCTGTTTTTTATGAGCTACTGGAAAAAACAACACTCCCTGACTCAAACTACCAATCACACTGTTGCGTTGTGTTGTAGTTTTAAGTTTCGATTGCTCGCGGCTTTTGTGGTTGCTTAACGAAATGCATCACGACGTCGTTGTCGTAGATTTACACCTTGTTTACCCTAATCAAATATGACAGCTTCGGTGCAATCGGATTTTTCTTACTTTTTTCCTTCAACTGTTGAACTGTTGAAGGAGATGATGTTTTCGCAAATGAAAGCTCGAAAGCTACGGAAAAGTAGCTCCATATTTAAATTACTCAATCAGAGAGTTCTCGCCTTTTTTCAAGGGGAACCTGACAAAACCACATCGCTCCTCCTCGGAATGACACAGATTTGCGGTCAAGTCGTGCAAGTTAAGTTGCAAGTGTCGCGCGTCCCTCACTTAGCTTGACGCCTTTCGAAACCTCTCCTCTTTTCTAGTTCTCCCTTCTGCAAGTGTCCCTTTTCCTTGTCCCATTTTTTCGCAGACATATGTGCTTGCTCGTCGTGTCTTCTTTGACTTTGTCTCCTTCGGAAGAAGTTATTAGAATATTCAATTTCTTAGCCCGTTAACCCCATTATTTTTCTCTCTTTTATCTGTTTTTTTTTCCTTCGTTCGGTTAACGGCAGATTTGCTTCTCGACTTACAGTCGGAGGACTTCTTTTAGTTCAACATACTTTGTAAAATCGTTTAGAGGACCGTCGTTTCTTTCTGCTGCCGCTGCTTTTGCAGAAAAATATTCTGCTTTTTTTCAGGGCACACAACCTTCGAGGCCCTTCTCGACTGAACCTTCCCTGTTTAAAAGGCTATCAAATTACGGCTGGTCGTTCGACCAGCTGCTTCACTCTATTTTACACTGTATCAGAAAAATATAATTTAGCTCTACGCTTCTCCAGGGTTGAACTGAGCTTCAACCAATTTTCAAAAGAAAAAATCCCAAATTATTCCACTTCTATTCTCCAATCTCAGTTGTAAATAAATCAACATCGCGTGTCATTTTCAAAAACCAATTCCAGAAAAAAAAATCCGTTGCAATTGCCGCATCAAACCCATTAATCACAATTAGTCAGAATTGGTCCCCCCGGATCTATGCCAAGTCAATCATCTCCATCAGCATTCTCATCATCCCGCCCGCGGCTGCTGCTCAAAAAGCCGGAAGCAACTAATTTCGTTCCCCAAAAAATTGAAAATCTCTTTTGCGCTATCCACTTTACACAGTTATAGCAATTATCTAGAACCGAGCCGATGCTTCTATACTTAAACATCCACACGAATCCCATTTGGCCAGATTTGATCATTTGAGCGACACGCTTTTGGTCGGCCGGGCAATACGTCAAATTACTTCTGGAAATTTTGAGGTGATCCTCTGTCTCGTCTCACTTCAATCAATTGAGCCGTTTGAAATGAAGAAGACAAAAAAAACGCCAAACCGTTGGAAAATAAACAAATTCACACTCTGGATGTCGATTGATGGAAAAAAAGAATTAAAAAAGAGAAAAGGGTGGCTCAATCAGTTTTTTTTATTCTTTCATCACGTGTTGTGGAATCAATTTCTACGAACCCCTTGGAACCTTTCGAATGATTTAGAGAAGTCGAAATCGTCTCAATTGGTTTCCCTGAATAGATTATTTTGTAAACTTTACTTCTAACGTTTCGTGACATCAATTCGAATTTTTTTAAATTAAAGCTCCTCGATTTCCGGACCAAAAGCTGAAGATATATATTTCGTTAGTCAAAGCAGATAGTTCCTTATTATTTGAAGGCATTGATAGATATCTTTTCATATTGAGAGAGATCCGTCAAAAATTTCTAGGAAATGTTCTGTTAAGAATTCTCGAGAGAGTTCTCACAAGATCCTTTGGGAAAGACTCTTCAAAGGTCTCGAGTGAGTTCCGTCAAAAATACTCTAAAAAGTTTTTTCAAAAATGCTTCAAAAACTCCCTTTAAGAACCCCAAAGAAGTATCTGAACAGTGCTCCGTTTGAAATTCTCTCTAGACAGAGTCCCTTCAAAAGCTTCAAGAAACTCTCTTAAAAACTTCTTAAAGGATCCTTCTAATTTAATTTAATTTATTTTATTAGAGAGGCTTGAGAGTCTCAGAAACTTTTGAAAAAGTCCCTTCTAAAACTGTTGAGAAGTTTCTAAAGAATGTTCCTTCATGAACGCTTGAAAGAGTCTAATTTGGAATTCTTTCTTCGGAGAGTCCCTTCAGAAGCTTTAAAAGACTCCCTTGAGGAACTTTTAAGAGACTCCTTAAAAAACTTTTGCAAATCTTTCTAAAGAGTCTTTTCATGTAGGCTTAAGACGGTTTCCTCAAAAACACTTAACTCCCTTCAAGAACTCCAGAGAAAGTTCTAAAGAGTGTTCTGTTTGAAATTCTCTCTTAAGAGAATTGGTAAATTCCTTCAGAAGCTCCCAGAAATTCCCTTTAGAAACTTCTAAAAAAATCCCTTCAGGAACTCTAATGAATGTCTCAGAAACTCATGAAAAAGTCCCTCTAGAACTGTAGAGGAGTCTCTACAGAATGTTTCTTTATGAACGCTTGAAAGAGACCCATTTGGAATTTTCTCTTTAGGCAGTCCCTTCAGAAACATTCAAAAAATCCCTTGAGGAACTTTAAGGAGTCTCCTTAAACAACTTTTAAAAGATTTTTTTTAAGGAACTCTTAGTGAAGCTTCTTGAGGATCTCTAAAGGGAGCTTTCAAACAATTCTCTTCTAAGAATTCTATCAAAACTTTTCCAAATAATTCTCTTAAAATTTTCCTTAAGGGGGGGTAGGGTCTAACACTTTCAAAAAATCGATTTTTTTTATTTTTTTTATTTTTTTATTGTAAAACATTTCAAGAATGTTGTGTCAAATTTTCAAGTCAATTGAAGCAAAACTGTAGAAATTATAAGCCTTTATCTCCTCCTATCTAATACTGCAAGAAAGCAAGAGCAGAAACTTCAAACGCGTTTTTCTCGAAAGCACATTTTTAAAGTCCGTGGACATCGTCATTTGAAAACTACTTATTCGATTCTTTTCAAATTTGGAACATATTTTCTACATATAAAATACCAGACCCCAACGTTTTTATTTTTTTGTTTTATTACTTTGGAGAGATTTTACAGATAAAAAATGGCGGATTTTTTCGTGAAAAATCGTAGTTTTTACTTCAAACAGCCACAAAAATTTCATAAAAAAAATTTTAAGTTAAAGAAAAACGTTGGGGTCCAGAAAAACATCTATTAAAATTATTTTGCTCTGATTTTTTGACTTCAGATGATTCTGTGCTGAGAAACAGTGTCCACCACAAATCCTGTTTTCTAAAAGGCATCCTCGAAAGTGCTCCGTCACCGGCTCATTTTTCAATATTTTTCTACAAAAAAAAATTACAAAATGTTCTTTTAACAATGCTTTGTATAATGCAAAAAATTTGAATACATTTGTTTGAACGATAGCTCTAGAAAAAAATCGTGAAAATGGTGTTTTTTTTTACCCGTTAGACCCTACCCCCCCCTTAAGAATTTTTTCACGTAAACTTAAGAAGCTTTTCTCAAAAACGCTTTGATAACTCCCTTCAACAACTCCTAAGACGTTTCTAAGGAGTGTTCCGTTTGAAATTCTCTCTTAATAGAGTTCCTTCAGAAGCTTCGAGAAATTCGCTTGAGGGACTTCTAAAAGAATCCCTTCAACAACTTCTAAGAGAGTTTTATGAGGTACTTTCAAAAGATTCCTTTCAGAAACTCTAATGAATGTCTCAGATACTAAAAGTTCCTCTAGAACTGTAGAGAAGTCTTCTTCATGAACGCTTGAAAGAGTCCCGTTTGGAATTCTCCCTTCAGGAAGTCCCTTCAGAAGCTTTCAAAGATTCCCTTGAGAAACTTTTGAAAGCCTCTTTAAACAACTTCTAAGGGAGCTTTTTTAGGAACTCTTAAGGAAGCCTTTTCAAGATTTATGAGAAGCATTCAAAACATCCTCTTCTAAGAATCCCGTCAAAAATTATCCAAAGAACCCTCTTAGAATCTTTCTAAAGAGTCTTTTAATGTAGGCTCAAGCGATTCCCTTCAGAAACTCTAATGAAAATCTCAGAAACTCATGAAAAATCCTTTCTTGAACTGTAGAGAAGCCCCTAAAATGTTCCTTCGAGAAGTGTTGAAAATTTCCCATTTTGAATTCTCTCTTCAGAGATTCCCTTCAGAAGCTTCCAAAGATTGCCTTTAGGAATCTTTTTAGAGACTTTTTAGGGATTTTTTTTTTAAAGAACTCTTAAAGAGAGTCTTTTGAACAGGAAAAAAAAGCCTTTCAGGTATTCTAACGAGAGTCTCAGAAACTCTTGAAAAAGTTCTTCTTAAACTGTTGAGAAGATTCTAAGTAATGTTCCTTCATGAACGCTTGAAAGAGTTCCATTTGGAATTCTCTCTTCGGAGATTCCCTTCAGAAGCTTTAAGACTCCCTTGAGAAACTTTTAAAAGCCTCCTTAAACTGACTTTTAAGGGAGTTTTTTTTTTTTCTAAGAAACTCTTAAGGAAGCTTCTTGAGGATTTCTAAAGAAGTTCGTTTTAAGAAGCTTTCAAAACACGTCCTCTTCTAAGAATCCCGTCGAAAATTCTCCAACGAATTCTCTTAGAATCTTCCTTGAGAGTTTTTTCATGTAAGCTTAGGAGGTTTCCTCAAAAACACTTTAAGAACTCCAAAGAAAATTCTAAAGAGTGTTCTGTTTGAAATTCTTTCGCAAGAGAGTTCCTGCAGAAGCCTAAAGAAATTCGCTTGAGGAACTTCTAAAAGAATCCCTTTAAAAACTTTTAAGAGAGTTTTTTGAGGAACTCCCAAGAGATTCTCTTCAGGAACTCCAAAAAGAGTCTCAGAAACTCATGAAACACTCCCTTCTAGAACTGTTGAGAAGTCTCTAAAGAATGTTCCTTCATGAACGCTTGAAAGATTCCCCTTTGGTGGAATTTCTCTTCAGGGAGTCCCTTCAACTCCAAAAAGAGTCTCAGAAACTCATGAAACACTCCCTTCTAGAACTGTTGAGAAGTCTCTAAAAAATGTTCCTCCATGAACGCTTGAAAGATTCCCCTTTGGTGGAATTTCTCTTCAGGGAGTCCCTTCAGAAACATTTAAAAAATTCCCTTGAGGAACTTTTAGGAGTCTCCTTAAACAACTTTTAAGGGAATTTTTTGAAGGAACTCTTAAGGAAGCTTCTTGAGGATCTCTAAAGGGAGCTTTCAAAAAATTCTCTTCTAAGAATTCCGTCGAAAATTCTCCAAAGAATTCTCTTAGAATCTTTCTTAAGAGTTTTTTCATGTAAACTTAAGAAGGTTTTCTCAAAAACGCTTAAGTAACTCCCTTTAAGAAATATTGTTTCGTTTGAAATTCTCTCTTAAAAGAGTTCTTCTGAAACAAATTTTAAGAAAGTTTTATAAGGAACTATCAAGAGATTCCCTTCAGGAACTCTAATGAATGTCTCAGAAATAGAGTCCCATGTGGGTTTCTCCCTTCAGAAGGTTTCGAAAATTCCCTTGAGGAACTTTCAAGAGTCTCCTTAAAAAACTTTTTAGGGAGTTTTTTTTAAAAGGAACTCTTGAGGAAGCTTCTTCAGAATCTTTCAATGAAGTCTTTAAAAAAGCTTTAAAAACATTCTCTTCTGGATCAAAACAGTCTCTTCAGAGTCCCTTGAAAAAATCCCCAGAGAGCTCCCTTAGAAACTGTCAAGGAAGTCCGAGTCTTTTGAGGAATTCTTGAGAAAAAATTCTCTGAATAACTTTCAGGAATGTATCTTCAGGAACTTTAAGTAAGGTATTAATTAAGGTAGTTTTAAAAGAACTCCTAAGAGCGTCTTTTTATGAACTGGTAAGGATGACTTTTGTAGTCCTCTTAAGATAGTCTTTTGAAAAACTCTTGAGAAAGTCTTTTAAAGTGCTTTCAACGTTTCTTTTTTTTTTTGGAAACTCTGAAAACAGTCCCTTGAGAATCTTTTAAGGGAGTCCCTCGAGGGTACCTTGAAAACTCCTTGAATCCTTTTCAAGGAACTTTCACGACAGGTACTTGATGGTTTATTATTTGAACCATTTGAGAAACTCTCCAGAACAGTACTCATAAAAGATGTTTTTTTATGAGGAAATCTTCAAAATTCCGAAATAAACCCACGAGGAATACTTTTGAGAAACTCTTATGAGTGCTCTGAAGAACTCTTGAAAGAGCTCTTCTTTCGGCAGTTTTAAATGAGTTTTTTAAGGAGATTACTGATGGGACCTTCCCGGGGGAGATCCCTAGAGTTCCTGAAAGGACTCACTGAAATTTATTAGGAAGACTCTTTTCAAGTTCTTGATGAGACTCACTGGATTTGCAGAATTCCTTCGATGACTGTTTAGAGTTTTTGAGGGACTCTACAGAATTCTTAAGGATTTTTTAAGAGTCGCTTTGGAAACTCTTTAGAGTTTCTAAGAATACTTTATAAATTTTTTAATGATACTCTTCCAAGTTCCTCTCGATTCTTTAGAAACTCTTCAAAAATCCCTTCTAGAACTGTAGAGAAGTCTCTAAAGAATGTTCCTTCATGAGATTATCAAAAGTTCATAAGGGGGTTGAAAAGGTTTTTTTCAGTTTGAAGATGCTTTCAATATTTTTTGAGTCAAGCTTCAAAAAAACTTTAATTTTGAGTATAGCTTCAAGAACACTTTCCTTTTTATTCAGAAGCTATGGAGAGGGTTGAGAATGTTCCGAGATTCCTTTTGAAATATTTGAGATTTTTTTTTTCAATTTTCTTATTGAGTTTAATTTAATAAACACAATAAAAATTCTTATTGAATGTCCTAAAAAAATCTAGCTGTTCAAGATTTTATTCAGTTCGTTTTTGTTTTACTTTTTGAGGTTGAAATTTAATAAAAGTTTAATTACCAAATCGATGAAATGATTTTTCCTCATCGAAATGACGAACCGGCTGCCGTATCAACAAGTTAGAAACACCTCTTCATGGGCTCTCCTAACACATCCGGGATTCCAGTTACGGAAACTTCCCTTTTCAAAAACCTTCGTCGAGGCCAGATGGAGAAAACCACTTTGAAGATACCGAGAGACCGGAGACATCATGGTGCGTTTAATTGTCACCCTCTCTTAGCCCCGCGGATAGATGCTCAAAGGCACTCTGTCGAGAAGCTGCAATCTCTCCGCAAAAGTGTTCAACCGATTAATAGCGTCTTCTTCTTTTCATTTTTTCTTCCGTTTTTTTTTTTGATTGTCTGTTTCCCTATTCGGGCACTCCTCCCAACTTAGGCTGGCAAAGTTTAATTACTAAGTCATCATCACTCCGGCTGCCTCCAGGGGACTTGCGCGCGATTGCGCAAAGTCGTCGCTTTTAGCCGCTTGTTGTTGTCGTCGTCGTCGTCGATTGCGGATCTTTTTTTTTTAGCTCTGCTCGTTGTCAAGGCTTTTGCATTTTTCTCCTAAATCTACTTAGGATTTGTCGGCTGAAGGGACTGCCACGGTTTGCGGAAGCAAGGGTTACGGCTAGAGGATTACGAGCTAGGCTTTTAATTACACAAATCCGTGCCTCCAATGGCTCGTCGGTTGGCTTGTCGGTTATCGGAAGGAAAGCAGCGGCAACTCGTCCGAATGTTGACAACAACAACCGGTAGCTCCTAAAAGTGGGAAAGGTCGAATTCGAGAGGGGTGCGGCGATGTCGACGGTGACGCCGTGATTAAGGTGGTTGAATAAAAGCTGAGCACACGCCCCGATATCGGAAAACCCGTACAGCAGCGCCGCGAAGTAAAGGCTTAAAACAAACAAAAATGAAAGAAAAGAAAAAAACGGCGAAGGGTGAAAACAATCGGCATCGCCTTCCGGCTACACGGACCAAAGTCCTTGAGGTGCTTCAAGTTGGCGTACGGATTTTACACAATTTTTAATGACAGGCTTCTGTGAACGCTCGGCGAGACGTAGGCCTGGGGTACTATCGTTTGAGGTTGAGTTCAGCAGTTGTCCTCGGAAGACGCAGGCTCACAGTTGGAAAAAATCCGAAATTCATAAACATATTTTTTAAATTTGTTCCAATTCTTAGATCTTTTGAAATTTTCTTTAGCCTTTTTAAACTGTCGAGAGTATCTTTAGGAATTCTAGAAAGTCCGCTTAGGTCCTCTTGACAATCCTTTCAGGAACTCTAGAGAGTCTCCTTTAACAACTGTAAAGAGTTTCCTTAAGAGTATCAGAGAGTCCTTTCAGCAACTCTAGAGGGTCCCATCAGGAACTCTAAAGAGACCGTTCAGAAAATCTGGAGAGTCCGTTCAGGAGTTCTAGATGGTCCCCTCAGGAACTCTAAAGAGTCCGTTCAGAAACTCTAAAGAGTCCGTTCAGGAACTCTAGAGGGTCCGTTCAGTTCCTGAACGGATCTCTAGAGAGTCTGATCAGGAACTCTAGAGAGTCCGTTGAGGCACTCTTGAGAGTCCCTTCAGGAACTCTAGAGAATTCGTTCAGGAATTCTAGAGAGTCCGTTCAGAAACTTTGAAGAGTCCCTTCAGGAATACCAGAGAGTCCCTTCAGAAACTCTAGAGAGTCCGTTTAGGAACTCTATAGAACCCCTTCAGGAACTCTAGAGAGTCCGTTGAGGAACTCTAGAGAATCCTTTCAGGAATTCTAGAGAGTCTGTTCAGAGACTCTAGAGAGTCTGTTCAGGAACTCTAGATAGTCCCTTCAGGAACTCTAGAGAGTTCGTTGAGGCACTCTAGAGAGTTTGTTCAACTACTCTAGAGAATTCGTTCAGGAATTCTAGAGAGTCCGTTCAGGAACTCTGGAGATTCCCTTCGGGAACTTTAAAGTCCGTTCAGGAACTCTAGAGAGTTCGATTAGGAAATCTAGAGAGTCCGTTTAGAGATTCTAGAGAGTCCGTTCAGGAACTCTAGAGATTCCGTTTAGGAACTCTATAGAACCCCCTCAAGAATTCCAGAGATTCCGTTGAGGAACTCTAGAGAATCCTTTCAGGAATTCTAGAGAGTCTGTTCAGAGACTCTAGAGAGTCTGTTCAGGAGCTCTAGAGAGTCCCTTCAGGAACTCTAGAGAGTTCGTTGAGGCACTCTAGAGAGTTTGTTCAACTACTCTAGAGAATCCGTTCAGGAATTCTAGAGAGTCCGTTCAGGAACTCTGGGGAGTCCGTTCGGGAACTTTAAAGTCTGTTTAGGAACTCTAGAGAGTACGTTCAGGAGTTCGATAGAATCCCCTTATGAACTTTGGGAGTCCGTTCAGAAACTCTAGAAAGTCCATTGAGGAACTCTAGAGAATTCATTCAGGAGTTCTAGAGAATCCGTTCAGACTCTAGAAAGTCTCCTCAGGAACTCTAAAGAACTTCAGAGAATCCCGTATGAAAAAACATTCCTTTTTCGAACTTGTAATTGTTATTGTTCAGCCCACTTTTTCCCACCGTGCGTCTGCCAACAGAATACAATCGATAAAAATCGGTTTATCTTGATGCACGCATACGACGAACGCGACGTCTGGCAATGAGAGGCTTCTGGTTACTTCGGCAATACTCTTCAGCACAGCGCAGATCCATCCGGGGGGATATGGCATCAGCAGTTATTCCTCCCGATTCTTGACCAAAAGAGTTGCACGCTTTCGTTCTTCTTCTGTACTTTTGCCAGTTATAATTTTTCTCTACTGCAGTCGTGCTGTTGTGAGAACGTGCCCAAAATTGAAACAACAATGCGTGCGAGTGTGTTTTGCTGCCGATGATGATGCTGCTGCTGCAAAGCAGATACAATTATCATATTATAAAACGAATGTCTCTTCCCAGAAGTTGGGCGAGACGAGGGTAACAAAAAACTTGCAGCAACCAAACCCATGAAATCGTTTCGCTTTTTCGTTTCGGGTTCAAACCAAATATGGTTCTGGTGGGTTTGTAGGTCCATTTTTTCCCTTTCTCGTTCTTTTTATTATTTGTGTATGTCTTTCAATGGGAATGCGCTGCCCTGCCACAGATAAGACGTGTTACTTTTGGGCTTGAAGAGGTAAAAGTGCGTGCTACCGGGTGTTTGTTTCTGATTTTTTGGGTACGGGAAAATATTTCATGTTTTGGTTTGAAACATCTGGGTCGAAATGCAACGGTCACGAAGGGCGGACATTTAATTGGGCGTGAGTTGGTAAATTTTGTTTGCTTTCGAAGGTTTTATCCACAAACACGTACAAATGACACGAAAAGATAAGTCTTTTCGATAAGAATTGTCATTTTTTTTTTTAAATATTTCAATGGAACGTAACTTCAGGAACTCTCGCGATGATCGTTTCAGCAAGCATTGAGAGAGTATAAACTTTAAAATAAAATCTCTGAAGAATCTGAATCAGGAACTCTTGGTAGTCAAATACTTAGGGATGAACTTTTGTAAAACTCTTCTTAAGAAATAAGATGTATTCCCTCAGTAACTTTGGGATGTACCCTCATGAACTCTGGGATGTACTCTCAGGAACTCTGAAGAATCCCTCAACATATGTATGAGAAGAATCTCTACAAATTTCACTTAGATATCCTAGATTTACTTAGAAACTATAGAGAGTCTCCTCAGGATCCCTTGAGAGATTCCCCTTAAAAACTTTAGAAATCCCTGAGGAACTCTCAAGAAGAACGCACAGAGAATCGGTTCAAGAATTCTGGGAATGTGCTACAAATTGTAGAAATTCCCTAAAGGAATTTTTGAAAGTGCCTACAGGAGAGCACTCAGGAACAATTATGTGACCCCTCAGGAACCCTTTAGAGTTTTTTTAAGGAAGTCATGGTCATCCTTCAAGAATTCCAGAGATCTTCTCAGGAATTCCAGAGAGTCCCCTTAGAAACTCCAGAGAGTCCCCTTAGAAACTCCAGAGAGTCCCCTTAGGAACTCCAGAGAGTCCCCTTAGGAACTCCAGAGAGTCCCCTTAGGAACTCCAGAGAGTCCCCTTAGGAACTCAAGAGAGTCCCCTCAGGAACTCCAGAGAGTCCCCTCAGGAACTCCAGAGAGTCCCCTCAGGAACTCCAGAGAGTCCCCTCAGGAACTCCAGAGAGTCCCCTCAGGAACTCCAGAGAGTCCCCTCAGGAACTCCAGAGAGTCCCCTCAGGAACTCCAGAGAGTCCCCTCAGGAACTCCAGAGAGTCCCCTCAGGAACTCCAGAGAGTTCCCTCAGGAACTCCTGAGAGTCCCCTCAGGAACTCCTGAGAGTCCCCTCAGGAACTCCAGAGAGTCCCCTCAGGAACTCCTGAGAGTCCCCTCAGGAACTCCAGAGAGTCCCCTCAGGAACTCCAGAGAGTCCCCTCAGAAACTCCAGAGAGTCCCCTCAGAAACTCCAGAGAGTCCCCTCAGGAACTCCAGAGAGTCCCCTCAGGAACTCCAGAGAGTCCCCTCAGGAACTCCAGAGAGTCCCCTCAGGAACTCCAGAGAGTCCCCTCAGGTACGTACTCCAAAGAGTCCCCTCAGGTACTCCAAAGAGTCCCCTCAGGTACTCCAGAGAGTCCCCTCAGGAACTCCAGAGAGTCCCCTCAGGAACTCCAGAGAGTCCCCTCAGAAACTCCAGAGAGTCCCCTCAGGAACTCCAGAGAGTCCCCTCAGGAACTCCAGAGAGTCCCCTCAGGAACTCCAGAGAGTCCCCTCAGGAACTCCAGAGAGTCCCCTCAGGAACTCCAGAGAGTCCCCTCAGGAACTCCAGAGAGTCCCCTCAGGAACTCCAGAGAGTCCCCTCAGGAACTCCAGAGAGTCCCCTCAGGAACTCCAGAGAGTCCCCTCAGGAACTCCAGAGAGTCCCCTCAGGAACTCCAGAGAGTCCCCTCAGGAACTCCAGAGAGTCCCCTCAGGAACTCCAGAGAGTCCCCTCAGGAACTCCAGAGAGTCCCCTCAGGAACTCCAGAGAGTCCCCTCAGGAACTCCAGAGAGTCCCCTCAGGAACTCCAGAGAGTCCCCTCAGGAACTCCAGAGAGTCCCCTCAGGAACTCCAGAGAGTCCCCTCAGGAACTCCAGAGAGTCCCCTCAGGAACTCCAGAGAGTCCCCTCAGGAACTCCAGAAAGTCCCCTCAGGAACTCCAGAGAGTCCCCTCAGGAACTCCAGAGAGTCCCCTCAGGAACTCCAGAGAGTCCCCTCAGGAACTCCAGAGAGTCCCCTCAGGAACTCCAGAGAGTCCCCTCAGGAACTCCAGAGAGTCCCCTCAGGAACTCCAGAGAGTCCCCTCAGGAACTCCAGAGAGTCCCCTCAGGAACTCCAGAGAGTCCCCTCAGGAACTCCAGAGAGTCCCCTCAGGAACTCCAGAGAGTCCCCTCAGGAACTCCAGAGAGTCCCCTCAGGAACTCCAGAGAGTCCCCTCAGGAACTCCAGAGAGTCCCCTCAGGAACTCCAGAGAGTCCCCTCAGGAACTCCAGAGAGTCCCCTCAGGAACTCCAGAGAGTCCCCTCAGGAACTCCAGAGAGTCCCCGCAGGAACTCCAGAGAGTCCCCGCAGGAACTCCAGAGAGTCCCCGCAGGAACTCCAGAGAGTCCCCTCAGGAACTCCAGAGAGTCCCCTCAGGAACTCCAGAGAGTCCCCTCAGGAACTCCAAAGAGTCCCCTCAGGAACTCCAGAGAGTCCCCTCAGGAACCCCAGAGAGTCCCCTCAGGAACTCCAGAGAGTCCCCTCAGGAACTCCAGAGAGTCCCCTCAGGAACTCCAGAGAGTCCCCTCAGGAACTCCAGAGAGTCCCCTCAGCAGCTCCATAGAGTCCTCTAAGGAACTTCAAAGAGTCCTCAGGATTCCCAGTCAGACCTCTCAGAAATTTCTTCTTCTCAGAGATTCTTCTTGGAAACTCTAGAGCGTCGCCTCTGAATTTCCAAAAAGACCCTTCATGAACTCTATAGAATCTTCTTAGGAACTCTTTATAGTGCTCAGGAACGCTCTCAAGACCCATAGAAACCCGTAAGAAGTTACACTGTATGAAATCCTGTCTTAAATTTTGGAGAGCTCTCTAAGCTACTTCCGAAGGCTTAAAAGTTCCTCCAAAATTTTTTGAAATGCACTTCAAAAAATTGTCATTTTGAAATAAAATTGGTTTGCGGCTTCTAAGTTGTTTCATTTATTGACCTTTTCTGTTTTATTCTAAAATTTTTATGGTACTTACTTACTTGCTTCATAATTGTTTTAGCATTTGGCGGACAGCCTTAACTGTACCCAGAAAACCACATCTCGTAATGATACATCCGGTTGGCCGTTGTCCAAACGCCTACGGTTCAATTACTTTCCCGTGTACAAATTTTGGGTTCCCGAGACCAGTAACGAAAAGAAGGAAAAAAAAAACTAGGCTGCAATTGACGGTTGAAAAAAGCCCCAACCCGGGGGAGCCCGAAAGTCATAAATGTGGGACGCGAGCGAGCACTTTCGCTTTATGCGCGGTCGATTTGAACCATATATTCTTCATTTATGTGCCTCCTTCTTTTTTGTGGCTGCCTTCAACTTTCGTCTTTCTGGGAGGCCGTTTGTTCTCATTGCGGTCAAGACAACCGCCGGGCCAGATCAGACCCAGCAGACAGAAGAAGGCGGAGGTCGTCCACATAAGGTGACCTATAAGCTTTTCGGTGATGGCGTCCGGCTTTCCCCTCTTCCGAGACAATTACTGTGCTGCAAGATTTCTGTACTTACGGGACACATCTTAGGGAAGAAATTGCAGCAGTTTCTTCTTGCGGAAGTTAGGGTGTTTCGAAACTGAAAAGATCAGAACGGTTAAAAGTTTTATCAGCCTAAAATTGAAGCTCGAGTCGCATAAAACGCACGTGAAAGTCCCCTCATCGTTCATATCATGTACGATGTTGAGAATTCAAATGACATTCAAGTTACCCGATTACAATTTCTCCTGAAAAACTTTTTTCAACTTCTATGGAACTACAAAAACGTTAAAACCATGTAGATATTGAATTTTTTTATTATTTTGAACCACCCTAAAGGAACAACAGAAAAAAATTTTGCGTGTACGGGTCAATGATTGAAGTGGCCCACCAAACAACAAACGTGTGAGAAAATTGACCCAGTTTTGTTTGATTTGGTTTCGTCTCTTCGTCATCGCCGAGAAGAGCACCAGCCAAGATTGAAAAGCTAATTTTTGGTTGTAATTGGGATGGTCAAGGTGGTCAATTTCTTCTTCGGGAATCGCATTCCCGATTTACTTTTACCTTCGCGTTGGTTGTTTTTTCGTCTCTCAGTGGTCAGTTGGGTGGGAAGTAAACTTGGGAGAAGTTGAAGGCTGCGTTTCAATAAAATTTAGGCCTGGAGCGCCGAAATTATGACGGATGTGAGTCGTAACTCCGTCGTCGTTGTCAGTCTCAGTGTGTCGGTAGTTTAAGGTTGAGCTTTTCTTTTCTGGGGTAATCGTCAAATGCGCTGGCTGGACTAAACTTTCGCTTGAGGTTTTTTTCTGTTACCTACTTCTATTTCTTCCTTCCATGGGTGTAGAGGGAATGTGTGTCACTTGCGGGGTTCTGTGGGATGTTTTTTTTTAGAGTTTCTTTTTATTACAGCAAATAATGAGTTTGAGTAGTTTCTTGAGATGCCAGAGTTTCCTCAAGCCTTTTTCTTAGATAGATTGTTTGATATGTTTTGTGTCTGCACAAAGCACAAAAATCACAAAAATAACAAAAATGACAAAGATGACAAAAATGACAAAATTGACAAAAATCACAAAAATCACAAAAATGTTAAAAATGACAAAAATTACAAAAATTACAAAAATTACAAAAATTACAAAAATTACAAAAATAACAAAAATGAAAAAAATGTCAAAATGACAAAATGACAAAAACGACCGTAATGACAAAAATGACAAAAATTACAAAAATTACAAAAATTACAAAAATTACACAAATGACAAAAATGAAAAATGTCAAAAATGACAAAAATGACAAACTGACAAAAATGACAGAAATGATAAAAATGACAAAAATGACAAAAATAACAACAATAACAAAAATGAAAAAAATGACAAAATGACAATATGACAAAAATGACAAAAATGACAAAAATGACAATAATGGCAAAAATGACAAAAATGACATAAATGACAAAAATGACACAAAAATGATACAAAAATGACAAAAATCACAACAAATGACAAAAATGACACAAAAATGAGAAAAATTACAAAAATGAGAAAAATGACAAAAATGACAAAAATGACAAAAATGACAAAAATGACAAAAATGACAAAAATGACAAAAATGACAAAAATGACAAAAATGACAAAAAATGACAAAATGACAAAAATGACAAAAATGACAAAAATGACAAAAATGACAAAAATAACAAAAATGAAAAAAATGAAAAAAATGACAAAATGACAAAAATGACCGAAAGACAAAAATTACAAAAATTACAAAAATTACAAAAATTACAAAAATTACAAAAATACAAAAATTACAAAAATTACAATAATTACAAAAATGATAAAAATGACAAGAATGACAAAAATGACAAAAATGATACAAAAATTATACAAAAATGACCAAAATCACAACAAATGACAAAAATGACATAAATGACAAAAATGACCAAAATCACAACAAATGTCAAAAATTATAAAAATGACAAAAATGATAAAAATGACACAAATGACAAAATTGCCAAAAATGACAAAACGACAAAAATGACAAAAATGACAAAAATGACATAATTGACAAAAATTACAAAATGACAAAAATGACAAAAATTACAAAAATTACAAAAATTACAAAAATGACAAAATGGCAAAAATGACAAAAATGACAAAAATTACAAAAATTACAAAGATGCCAAAAATGACATAAATGACATAAATGACATAAATGGCATAAATGACATAAATGACATAAATGACAAAAATGACATAAATGACATAAATGACACAAAAATTTAAACAAAAATGACAAAATCGACAAAAATGACATAAATGAGCAAAATGACAAAAATGACACAAAATGAAACAAAAATGACACAAAAATGATACAAAAATGACACAAGATGACACAAAAATGACAAAAATTACAAAATTTTACTTTAGTCAATTTTGACAAAAATTAAAAAATTCACTCTTGTTACTCATGTCAATCCTTGTTTTTTTTTGTCAGTTTTATCCATTTTAGCAATTTCTTTAATTTTGTTTGGTTTTGTCAAATTTGTTAATTTTATTTATGTGGTCAATTTTGTCCCTTTTATGAATTTTTTTTTTCAAATTTTGTCACATTAATTTTTTTGACCTTTTGTCAATTTTGGCCTTTTTTCATGCTTGTCGAATTTGTCAATTCTATAATTTTTTTTCAAATTTTAGTCAATCTTTAGTCAAATTGATAAAATTCTCTATAATTACTAAATTGACAAAAATTTCAAATTTGCAAACTCGACTAAATTGATAGAAATGTCTAAACGACAAAATTCTTAAAATTGTGATATTTATCAAAATTTTGAAAATCAATTGTTAATTTGACCGGAACTCAATATTTCTTAAAACCTTAATAATTTTTAGATTTTCAACAAAGTTTTTTTTCGAGAATTTTTAATTCAAAAACAGCAAACTAATACTAAATAGAATAGTAGAAACACGTTACCAAACATGTAGTTTTCGGAGTGAGTTTAGTGACATTCGCAACTTTTTTCTGAAATGATTCAAGCTTATTATAAATTGAAATTTTGATTCAATCTTGTTGATTTATTGTATCGGTATCTGAATTTCTCATAATCACAATTAAATTGCTCAAAGTTTCTAAACTATTGTAGATGTCATTCAGAAAGGTTCTGTTTGGGAGTTTCGAAGAGCTTCTAAGTCCTTTGTAACTTACGAGCTTTTTTTAAAAAAACGAACAAAATCAAGGATGAACTTCACGTTTTATGACAACTTTAAAAAAAAATGACACAAATGACAAAAATGAGCAAAATGACAAAAATGACAAAAATGATAAAAATGACAAAAATGACAAAAATGCCAAAAACTAAAAAAATGAAAAAAATACACAAATGACACAAATGACATAAATGACAAAAAATGACAAAAATGACAAAAATGATAAAATTAACAAAAATGACAAATATGACAACAAATGACAAAAATTATAAAAATGACACAAATGACAAAATTGACAAAAATGATAAAACGACAGAAATAACAAAAATGACAAAAATTATAAAAATTACAAAAATTACAAAAATGACAAAAATGGCAAAATGATAAAAATGACAGAAATCTACGTCTGAATCGAAGCAATCGAAAGATTCCTTTTAATTCAACCACGGTAAATGAAAAGTTCATATACCAGTATTTCGATAGCAACTAACTACCTTCTTCAGTGAACGTTTTCGATTGATGAATGTGTATCGTTTCCCTCCCTTATATTGTCCGGGTTAGGTAAGCTACTACTAGGTAGCAGAAACCTCCGAATGCTCGGCAGTTGTTAAAAGGAATCTGTTGGACAAATTAAGAATTTTATATTTATTATGGCCTTATTTAGCAAAAACTTTAAAAAATAGCCCAATAACTAGAGAACCTTCATAATCTTTATATATAAAAATGGATTTCTGTCTGTCTGTCTGTTCCCTATAGACTCGAAAACTACTGAACCGATTCGCGTGAAACTTGATAGGTAGGGGTATTGGAGGCAGGGGAAGGTTCCTATTATGGTCTGAGACCCCTTCCGCTCTCATGAAGGGGGGGGAGGGGCCTTCCAAATAAAAAACAATTTTTTGCATAACTCGAAAACCAATCAAGCAAATGGTATCAAATTTGGCATGGTGTGGTTTTTGGGAACCAGGAATATTTCCATGAATATAAGGCACCCCTCCCTCCTCTCAGTGGGTGATAGGCATGGGGCAGCGGGGCTACCTAACAATTTTTTTGCATATAACTCGAAAACTAATCAGGATATTGGAACCAAATTTGGCATGGGAAGGTATTTGGATACGAAAAATATTTCAATGATTATTTGAGACCCCTCCCTCTTTCCAGGGGGGGGAAGAGGGGGCCTCTTTTATAATTTTTTCATAACTCAAAAACTAATTAGGCAAATGGAACCAAATTTGGCATGGAAGTGTATTTGGGAACGTGATACGTTCTAATGATTGTTTGAGACACCTTCCTTTTTCCAGCGAGGAGAAAAGAAAGAGGGAGGTGAGTTTCATACAATATTTACTGCATAACTTGAGAACTTCAACAGCAAATGGAACCAAATTTGGCATGGAACGATATTTGGGCACGAGAAATGGTTCTATCAATATTTGGTATCGCTCATTCCTTCAAAGAGGTGGATGAAAAAGGGGAGGAGAGGACTGGACTGGATAACTGGAGAGCTGATCGAGCAAATGGAACCATATTTAACATGTGAGGGTATTTTGATACGAGAAATGTTTCTATTATATATTTATTCTGAAAATATCATTTATTTTTGAAGGGTGTAGCAAAGCACACCGAGTCAGCTAGTGTCTCTTATAAAATTAAGTCTTAACTCGTTCTGTTGGAGTTGAACACTATTTTATTGCTTTTAAAACTACTATCTTTAATTTATTCAATACCTCAAATGACTGCTCTCATCTACCGCTCTATTGGAAAACATTTTTAATTTCTCAATTGGAATTTCTCAATTGGAAAAATACGGCAAAATGCCAAGAGCACAGTTTGTGTTAGTGGCCGAAGTTAAAACTCTTTGAATTACACATTACACAACATAACAAAAAAAACTTAAAAATTATCAGTGTTTTGAATTTTACTCAATGGGTCTTACGTTGTTGAAAATCTTTTGAGTTGCTTGATGTCTGCTGATCAATTATCTAGAATCGAAACTGTGAATTTTCTGCTTTCAATTTCCTAACAACGACAAGATCGATAATTAGTGAAAAGTTTTCTATTTTTGTTGTTAAGAAGATAGAAACAAAACATTTTCTAACAAAAGCCAAGCCCTTTGGGCTTATATTTTCGAGCATCAGGCAAAACTCGCAAACCTTTCCAAAACGACACACGATTATCCTTCGCATACCTTCCTTTTACTATGGGTAAGATAAAGGGGCAGAATGGCTGGTAAAAAGCATCAATTATGACGGATGGCAGTGGCCTCTCCTCGTCGTCGTCGTCATCTCTTAGCTCATCGTGTTAAACACAATAATTTCGTCACGAAAAGCTTCGTCGATCAACCCGTTCGTCTTATGGTGGTTGGTGATCACAAAAGAGGAGCACCCTTAAGCTTTGAAGTGGAGAAGCCTCTTCCCATCTCAAGATCCTACTCCAGAAGGGCGTTCGCTCGCTTGAGACGTGTTCCTTCGCCCTCAAGTGGACTATAATTAAAGCTCTTTCGGCAATGGATTGATTGAATTTTTTCCCCCGTCCACTTAACATTTTTCACATTTTTTAAAACAATATGAACTGAAAATGATGGCATGGGGTTGCACTTTGCGTTCGTCGGGCGCCTCAAAATTTCCTTTTCACCCTCTTCTTGTTTGGCATCGTCGTCATCATTATTATTTTCTCAACGACTGCTTCCGAAACCCTCGATTGTCGGGTCGTTTTCGTCGGCTTCGGGGAAACTGCGAATTTTCACGCCATTTTGGAGATTATACAGCTCGGAACGTAACAACTGAGGAAATGATGCAGCAGAGATTTTGTTTTGTTTTTTTTTACTCTATCGCTGCTGGAAGGATTAATTTCGAGTGAAAAATTGCGCTGGATTTCAGGGGATTTCAAAAAGCTAACGACGAATGTTTATATGGGGTAGAACGACTGCGACGACGCGATTTTAATCGTAGACCTGATTCTACTTTTGTTTACCCTTAGAGAGTGACGATAAGGGTGAATGATTTGTTTAATTAAATATGGTTCCACTCTAAGGGCGTCTAAATCCGGGTGCATTCTACTGTTTGATTTCTAGTTTTTCGCAGAACAGCCCTGCTCGTGTTATTTTCATCATTCAAAAGGAATTTATTCCCTACAATCCCAGTAGTAATTAATTTTCTACCAACTGTATTTCGAACAAACGTTTCCCTGTATAGTCTAGAGCAAGTGGCTGTCGTCGTTTGTTTGCGTCGAGGATTAGCGCCGCCGCTTCTTCTCGATGCTCAGAGTGTCGAGATTTGCTCAATACACCGTACCTACTCGAACGATGTAGTTTCCTTCAGTCAGACAGTTCACAGACCTCCAGCCGCGGCGAAAAAGGGACGGCGCTCTGGGATTTAAGTCGTCGATTCATGTACAACGACAAAGTTGCCCCAGATTAAACGGGAGGATTCTTTCCGATGTAGGTGCAATTTAAATAAATTTATTTTTCCGAATGACATCAATTGTGATCTATCGATGCAGAGGCAGTTTTTCGTTGGATTTGAATTGCTCTATGGGTGTCCCACTGTTTTGGGAGATGTTTTAATTTTGAAAGAAGAAATTTTTTACTGATGTCACTCCACTACAGTGAAAATAGAGGGAAAATCTGAATATAAATGTAAAGGTAGTGAGTCCTCCCCATCTGGTCGTTTCGATGCTATTAGTTTTACAAATGGACCTGAAGCGCTGTTCATTCGGTGCCCTGGAGTTTTTTTTTTGTCGTTGGTTGTTGAGATTATTTTTTAAACGAAAATTCAAACAAATCCTTTACCTTTCATGATCTCTTATGATTTTTATGTTATTGGTTCGAGAACTTGATAGAGTTAGATTTTATCTAAACACATCAAATGTTTAACCAATTTGTGGTTTATACTGGAAAAGTGGTTTAATTGGTCTTGGAAAAATTCATTAAAAATAACTATATTGGCAGTTTCGAGAGAAATGTCATAAAATGGGCATTTTTTAACCAAACATGGATAAATAAAAACGAGCGTGTATGTTGTGCAAGTATGGTTTCTCCTATTTTTTTGCATTTAATTTCCTTTTTGTGTTGTTCCAATAGACTCAGTCGATTCGGGGTCATTTTTGAATATCTCAAACCCCGGGGTCTTGAAAGCTTCGTTTTGGTTTAGAACTCATCCATGATTTTTTTGCAGAATTTTCAAGTAACGTTTACATGAGTAAATTTGACTTTTAAAGTTTGCATGGGAAAGTTTAATTATTTGTACTGAAAAATCAATATGATATTATATCATTTTTGTTTCTGCTGTGGCTTTTGGTATTATTGCCAATTTATAATTTCTCCATGGGAAATTTTTCGCTGAACAACTTTATCGAAGTTCGTAGTTTCGTATCTTATTAGGCTAAAAAGTATGCCTTTTGGCATTGAAAAACAATAAATTCAATTGACATCACTGCTGGTGCCTAGCGAGGTATTGCATGAAAATCAGTCATCCAATATCTAGGCTAGGCACCCAGCAGTGATGTCAATTGAATTTTTTGTTTTTCAACGCCGATTGACATGCTCCCTTTCAACACCTAATAACTTTTTTGTGTAGTAAGATACGAAGTTACAAACTTCAACAAAGTTGTTCAGCGGAAAACTTCTTTTAAAGAATTTATAAATTGGCACAAAAACTATTAGCAGACTCGGTTGCACAGAAGAAACAAAAATGATGTTGATTTTTCTGTACAAAATTTTCAATTTTTCCATACAAACCTAAAAGTTAAAATTTACTCATGAAAACGTTACTTAAAAACGGTGCAAAAAATCTTAGATGAGTTTTGAACCAAAACGAAGCTTTTTTGACCCCAGAGTTTTGAGAAATTTTAAAATGATCCCAAATAGACTCAGTCGATTGTTCTCATCCTTTTTTGTAGGAATTAACTTATTTCTTCAGTGTAATATTTTTCACATCCTTCAACCTTTATGTCATAAACCACATTTGCTGTTTAATTTTTTGGTATTTTTTTTTAGTTTTCGCGAAAATGTGTTCTTAACTTTGTTTAAAGATTCGAAGGCTTTATCGTATTTTTTTGTTTTTTTTTCTTATCTGACTAATTTTTCACCTAGACCTACACAAAACGGGATTGTAATGACATTTTCAGGTTGCTTATTTTTAGTTTCAATCAGACTGTCGTACCTACATTTTGTGGTTCTAATAAAAAAAAAATATGATCGATTCAAGAGAGATGGTTTAAGATAACAAGCAGAGTGAAACATTTTAAATTTCCAAGCTTAGAATATATTGTCACCGTCAATTGGAATATTGATGGAAAGAACAAAATGTAGAAACTGTTGTTTTTCGTATCATAAATTCAGATTTTTAGGCCTCCAAGCAGATTTTTTTTTCAAAGCACAAAAATCAGGATTAAAGACAAATTCATTAAAAATATTACATTTTTTTTATTTGTCTGAAAAAATCGGTTAAACCTTAACGATTTTAGGCACAGATTAAGAGAAATTCAGTCTTTGTGGTACTGAGTTATCGTAGACCGTGAACAATAAATAAATGAACTAATAAAAACAATTCTAAATAATTCGGTAAAAAATTTGAAAATTTAAAGAAATTTTGACGATGAATAAAAAGGTTAGCATTTCAGGAGGATTTTTTTTTCAATAAAAACATCTTATCATTTCAAAAACATTCTTAAAGAATTCAGTTAATTACTCAATGAAGCATAGTTTAGGAACCTTGTTTTAGAAATTTGTTTTATTAAGGAGTCCTGAACTCTCATCTTTCGTCAGATTTTGTCTACTTATCACCTCGAGTTTTGCTAATATGATGTTTAAAAAATTTAAAATTATGTTGAGTTTAGTTTTGAGTGAAACCAAGCATTGATACCTGATGAACTAACAGACTTACATGGAGTAAAAAACTGATTCTGAATTGGTTTAGAATATTTCATTCAATAAATCAGGGTTGCTAGCGAACCGGGAAAGCCGGGCAAAACTTTGGAATTTCATCTCGTCACCGGGACACCGGGAAAAAACCGGGAATTTCGGCACCTCACCGGGAAAATTGTCATGCTTGAGATTTTTTCACGGAATTTCAAAAATATTTTTAAAACTCTTTCTAAAGTTAAGAATAGTTTTTGACAGTTTTGATATAGATTTATCTCATAAACACTTATTTTCGTTCATTAGTAAACAAACGAAGTTTGAATCGCTTTTTCTTCCAATGTTATAAATTTAACAATGATTTTTTTCTCGTTTATATGTCTTATGTAAAAATTGTATCGAAACAAGCTCCTGTCGAAATCTAAGGTCTTTACCCTGATGCAGAATAATATCTTACATTCAAACGATTAAAGTTCAGCCCTATCTTATACACGATTTTATATATTTTTTCTTTGTCTTTGGATTTTCAAAAAAAAAAATAACTGCATTCAGAATATTTTCCTGCCATCTAATGATTTTAAGTTTTGTAGGACCAATCCCCATTCAAGTTGACGAGCTGATTTGATATTATGTTTTTATATTTTTTTTTTACATATTTCTATACAAACTATACATTTTTTTCTGGAACTCTATAAAAATTCTAGATAATTTCACAATGGCTGAAAAGTGCTACATTATAGTTTCAAGATGCCCTCAATTTTTTTTTTGCAAAACCAATGAAATTTCGGATCAAAACAACGAATAGATGTAAATTTTGTTAGATTCTTTTTTTAAAAATCATGAAAAACTGTCAATTTGAAACGGAAAGACTACGTGTTAAAATTGTCATGTTTTCTAACCGGTTAACAAGTTTTGGGATACAATTGTTTGAAATTTAAGGCTCTTTAAAATATTTTTTTTATGCCCCTTGATTTTATATAAAAAAAGGGTTAAATAAATTGGAAAATCATCATTGATAACCGGGAAAAAAAAGGGAAAAACCGGGAAAAACTTTGGAATTTCAAAACGAAAAATCGCTACCAACCCTGATTAATGAATAATATTTCGATGAAGATAATAACAAATGGGCTCAAAAAATTAAATTCTTAATTTTTTCAAAATTGTCACAAATTACAAGTATTACACACATCACTAAAAGAAAGTTTGGAAAAAAGGTTTTTTTTTTTCATTCGATACATTTATTAAAAACAAAAGTTTTTCAAAAATTTTATAAAGTACTCAAAAATGACAAAAAGATGATAAATTCAAAAAGTTAAAAAACAAATTCAATCAAAAGACTGACAGTGACAAAAAACTACTGAAAAATTATGAAGAATGATTTTGGCAACACAAAATGCACGGGCGTGTTGCCAAAATCGAACAGGGTCTGTAATTGGTTTTAAACCTTTATTTTAAATTTCTAAGATTTTGTCATAAAAATGCAGAAATTTCTCGAATGATTTTTAACCTAATTTCCAAAATTTTTTTTTAAATAAAATCTGACAGAAGACACTAACTGCATATTCGGATACAGGACACCCAAATTAATCGTAATAAGTTCTTAAATTACTTGCACCTTAAAAAAATTGAATTTTGTGGTCTTGTGTAATTTTTCAAAAACCGTTTGAATGTGGAATTGAGCATGTAGGAAAACTAGAAAAAAAATTATTTAGGTTGGGATTGGTTTTCTTAAAGAATATTTTATAGCACCATAAAATTTGTAATGACAAACGACTTTTTTTAAAATCAAAATGATAAATATTAAAGTGATGGATATTAATTTTCGGATCTTTTTTCGCTATCGTGAGTATCTAATATCTGTCACGTGGTTTCCAATTCTCATGGTTGGTATCAAATTCTGAACATGTTCAGTTAAACTTTTTAATAATCCATTCTTAAGATGAGGTTTCGAGTGTCAAGATTTTAAATTCGATACAAAAGATTTATCAATTTTAAACATTCACCAAAATAAATTTGAATTCGTGAACGCCATATAGGGGCGTAAAATCAAATGTCTTTGACCTAGAGCAGTGGTCGGCAACCTTTTGAGTCAGAAGTGCCAAAAACTTAAAATTTTCAAAATTTCGGAGGTTGAAAGAGCCACATTATAGATATATTGTTTATGTGTTTATTAAAAAAAACAACTAACAAAATATATGATTGATCAATGAACATTAGTTTTACGAAACTAACTTTAAAATCATTATCAACCCTAGTGAATAAAATTTTAAATTTTTGTTTTCAAAATACAATTCTTTGAAATGAATGTGATGAATATTTGTGATTTTCACTAGGTTTTTGTTTCTAAACTGACTGATGGCATTTGAAAATTTAATTTTGAATCAAGAATCAAAGTTATGAAACTGTGATTTCCTTAAATTTAAAACCTAAATGAAATTCTCATGTTGATATTTTAATCTTGATTATGTTTTTTTAAATTTTTAATTTCAATTCCGAGTGTAAATTCTGCATTTCGAGCCTAAATTCAAAATATGGATCTGAATTCCAGGTAAGAATTCCTATAAATTTAAAACCAAAAAGCGAAATTTTGTTCAGAACCCTCAACCAGAAATCGCTTACTTGACTCTGAATTTATGGAATTTCAATGTCAATTTTTTTCAATTATTTATTCCTAATTGAACTTGTAAATTCGAATTACGAATGATGAAATCGTTACAGATTTTTCAATTCTGGACTGATTAAACTTTCTTATGTTTCAATTCTGCATATGAATGGAGGTAAAAATTTCAAGTCGAAATCTTAAAATAGTTTTAATATTAATATTTTCTTATCATATTACGAAATGATAAGTTTTGAAAAAGAATAATCCATCTTACTTTAGTTTGAAATGCAAAACCAAGATTCGAATCAGGACTCTACTCTAATGCTGATGCAAACTAAAAATCAAGAACAATAAACTGGATACTTCCTAGAAATTTTTCCGCAAGTATCCGGGCCGGGCAAATCCTGGCTATTTTTTGTTAAAACTTCGCATATACCAGGCATATTGCTTGAAATCCAGAATCTGGCCAATATTCAGACGAATTTCGTAATCATTCCATTTAAAATCAAGAAGAAAAACATTTGAAAAATGATTTTTTTTATCGAAAAAAATAAGCCGATATAGAATCATATTCTAGACTTCCAAATTTCGTTCTTATTTGTTCTGACAAAATTTGTTTAAACAATTTTTTTTTAAAGCAAGATACAAAATTCTAAGAACTCAAGTTAAATTTTTGTTTAATTTGGCATGTTAAGTGAAAAACATGGGCAATCTGGCAAGCTTAGACTAACTTTTTGGAATCTGTTAACTTTTTGGAGTCTAACTTTTGAAATTCAGCATTCGGAACTAAATTACTATCAACAAGGAAGAAAATGTATGATAAACTATTTTGAAATTCGGAACCTGGGATGAGACTTCGAGATTTTGGACTAAGTTCTGAATCGAGATTATTACTCTTGACTAATTTTAGTTGTTCATCATAATTTTGTTGATTAATTTTTTTTAAATTTGAAATTTTGCGAAATACATTTCGCTCGGCTTTTTTGAACCCTCATGGGGGGGAGGGAGGTGGGTGGTGAGATTGATTTCTATGCTAATGCTTCGAAAACAGTGAAAAGCTCAAAAAATGTACAATAAGGGTTAAAAAAAATCCATCCTCAATATTCGGTTTAGCACTTTTTTTTTTAAATATTTTACTCAAAAATATGTATGAAACTAGTTGACCCGGTGTGCTTTGCTACACCTGAAAAAAAAAACAATATTCTCAGAAATTATAAAATTTTTAAAAATTTTTGATTTATGCACTTGAAAAGAAGTACCATCCCCCCTTCCGTCCTCCCCATTGAATGGAGGGGTTAGAACTTAATATTCATAGAAGTATTTTTCGTACTCAAATACTTTTTGATGCCAAATTTGGTTTCGTTCGCTCGAATAATTCTCGAGTTATGCAAAAATGCATTTGTACGGAAGCCCCCCTTTCCCCCTTTACCTATATCTTTCCGCTGAAAAAAAGGCGGGCTTCAATTTATCGTAGACACATTTCTCGTATCCAAATACCCTTACATGTCAAATATAGTTCCATTTGCTCGATCAGCTCAGTTATACTGAAAACTGTAAGGGAGACCCCTCCTCCCCCTTTTCATTCACCTCTTTGAAAGAGTGAGGTTTACCAAATATTCATAGAAGCATTTATCGTACCCAAATATCGTTCCATGCCAAATTTGGTTCTATTTGATGTTAAAGTTTTCGAGTTATGCAGTAAACATTGTATGAAACTCCCCTCCCTCTTTCCTTTCTCCACACTGGAAGAAGGAAGAGGTCTCAAACAATCATTAGAACATGTCTCGTTCCCAAATACCCTTCCATGCCAAATTTAGTTCCATTTGCGTAATAAGTTCGCCAGTTATTTAAAAAAATATAAAAGAGGTCTCCTCCCCTATTATATCTTTCTACTGAAAAGAGGGAGGGGTCTCAAATAATCATGTAATAATATTTTACGTATCCAAATACCCTTTTATGCCAAATTTGGTTCCATTTGCTTAATTAGATTATGAGTTATTTAAAAAAATATATAAGAGGCCGCCACCCCCCTTTACATCTTCCTACTGGAAGGAGGGAGGGGTCTCAAATAATCATATAAATATTTTTCGTATCCAAATACCGTATCCAAATATAAAAAAATATGAAAGAGGCCCCCTCCCACTTTCTACTGGAAAGAGGGGGAGGGCCTTTAATAATCATTGAAATATTTTTCGTAACCAAATACCTTCCCGTTCCAAATTTAGTTCCAATATCTTGATTAGTTTTCGATTTATACGAAAAGCCCTCCTCCCCCTTTGCTATCACCCCACTGAGAGGAGGGAGGGGTACCTAATATTCATACAAATATTCCTCGTTCCCAAATACCACCCCATGCCAAATTTGATACCATTTGCTCGATGGGTTCTGGAGTTATGCAAAAAATTGTCTTTTGTTTAAGAGGCCCCTCTCCCCCTTTATGAGAAAGGGAGGGATCTCGAACCATAATAGGAACTTTCCTCTACTTCCAACATCCCCACCTGCCAAGTTTCACGCAAATCGGTTCAGTAGTTTCCGAGTCTGTAGGGAACAGACAGACAGACAGACAGAAATCCATTTTTTTATATATAGATAGATTGCCCCGGATTTGTCCGGCCTGGAAACGTGCTGAAAAAAAATTCTGGCAATCTTAGTTTAAATGCTTTAATGGAACCTAATTTTGCCATCGGGAAAAATACGACACTATATTGTGCTATCATTTTGGCGTTGATAGTTTATTTTGGTTACCGTTTGCTATCGATTTAGGAATAAAAGTCTGCTCGGGAATAACTAACGAATGCAGATATAATTCGTGTGGGAAAGTATCGGAAAATTTTTTTGCTGTTGTTTGTTTTAATTTACTTTACCCATTTTTTTTTAAAGCAAACATCTCTCACGGTACAAAATGCATCAAATAAAAAAAAACACACCATCAGATAAAAGTGACGAACCTCAAGCTCGGAGCAAACGGTGCTGAACGGCGTTAATATGTTACCAGCACCATACAATTGTCTCGGGGTGTAAATATCAACAAATTATTTATTAATAATGTATGAGATGAGTATGGGGTCTCTTCCGTTGTTGAAGGTTAGCGATGTTTTCGGCTGGGATGGTGGGAAATAATCGGAAGAAGAGGTGATGTGATGAGTAAGTATTATGTTAGTGATTTCACTTTCCTCCATCCAACGAACGAGAGTGTCAGCCGATGACCTTCGCCGTTTGGCTCGGTTTGGTTCGACTGTTCGTCGGTGGATCGTCGTAAAAAATAACGTGTAAAACGGCTGAGCCCAGTCCAGTGACCATGACTCCGGGGAATTCTGTGCGAAAACCGAGGAGAAACAACAACAATAGCAGAGTGCAGCAGAGTTATCACTGAATTGGAATCTTTCTCTCGATCCGACCTCCGAACGAAGCCGTTGTCGTGGGGGAGTTCAAAGGTAAATATTTACGACCTGCTGGCACCCCCCGATAAATTCCCCGAGTATGTGAGTGAGATGAGGTGAGAGCCTGCCTCTTTCTCCACCCTCAATCAATTTTCTGCTCGGCTTCGGAGATCCGAATCCGATGATGGGTAATAAACTTTCTGACAAGGTGCGGCCGCTCGCTCGGATCAATGTTCGATGATGTTTGCCGTTGTTGTTTATTATTGATGTTTTGGTGTGTGCGAATCGATTGGTTGGTTTGCCGAAGTGCAATTTTTCTCTGGTTGTTCACTCATTTATCGAAGTTTCCCCCCGGTTTTTTTCCCTCTTCTTCTGTTGTTGCAGCTTTGTTTAATGACCCACGACGATGGCCGTGTGATTTCTCGAAAGAGATAATTTGCGCAAAATTCCAGTCACAACGCAACTCAACTCAACTCGGTTGTTGATCGATCGTTGGCTGCCAGCGCTCAATTCAATCGATCGACCGATCGATCGGTCAATCACTTTCGGGCTGGATAATTGTTGGCGCTTGATGGACCAAACAAACTGGGCTCGATGACGGGCAATCACTCAAACAAACACACACTCGAAACAAAGGTACCCATACAATTTATTTAACGCTGAATTAAATCAGAAGACAACCCTGAAATTCTGAGCCCCCTAGCTAGGCTAGTAATGTGGGACCTAGATAAGATTTCAACCGAACGATTGCGGTTCCAATCTTCGGACCAAGGCTAATTATTCCCAAGAAAAAAAACGGAAAAAGGTAGAAATAATTTGCAAATTATATTCCACTGAAATTGGTACGGTTGCTCAAGTCAGCTGAGATTGGCATCTAATGAGGGGAAAACTATTTAGATCGTGTCTCCGTTTTTTCCCGTCTCTTTTTTCTGCAATTGTACCGAAGAATGGACCTCCGAATGCAATTATGCACCAATCACGGGCTAGACTCAATTGGAAAAGTTCTTGTATTGAGAACGGTCGCCGTCTCTCCATCGATCGATTGACCGTTGGCACAAATGTCAAGCAGAGCTAGCTGTAATTGGCACCAGCAGCGGCACGGAGGGAATTATTTTTCTTAATTTCTATCAATGATATCATGTTAAAAAAATACTTCTTAAAAGGTTGTCTAACCTCAATTTTTTCTTTTCTTTTTCAGGTGTGTAAAACGGATTTTTATCCTATTTTTATCTAAAGTGTAATTAGCTTCTGTATACGTGAAGAGGACTACCGTTTAGTTTAAGGTTTTCTAACAGGGATTTTATTGATATCACTGCTTTCAACCATTTAACCCTGTTTATGCGATATTGTCTTGATTATGCATCGGATTGTAAAGAAAATTCACACAAGGAAGTTTTTCCAGCACAGGTAATTGATTTCAGGTGTCGAATTTTGACAAGGGGTTTTAATAGAGGTCTTCCATAATAATTTACCAATGTTTTTGCAATAACTACGTTGTAAGGCAGAAAGTGTTACAGGACGAGGAATCGATTCCTGTTTTCAAACTGTCTATTAGACGACAGAAAAAAGGGGTCGTCCATATAACTGTTAAATGTTGTTGCAGCTCGCTATGGTGGGGGTTGTGATTTTTCAAATTTTCAAAAATCATCCAATAAAAAGAACTTCAATGATGGGGTAGGGGGTTGATAGGGGGAATATGGTGCATATACTGCCTCTTTTCCTGTAATATCATCTCATTGAACTAAATTTAAAGTAATCATTTCGTAGAATTTTCAAAATTTAAGAAACTTAATCTTTTTTAACCCTATGCTCGATATTCTTTGATACACCTTCAATCTACGAATCTATCATTTTCAGTCGAGAAAATGTTGATAAATGCTATTTTTGTATTCTGTATATCAGGAAGTTCGAGAAAAATAATTTATGAGCTCATTAAGGAATCTCATGTTATAAACGTCATTTTATAAATAAAAATAGTACACTTTTTGTGTCAAAGAAAATTTTTAGAATTTTTTCAATTATCTATTTTTTCTTAACTTCTACATATCATTGCAAGGTAATCATAACAACATTTTAGTGATTCCCATTTTGCATTGTTCGAAAAACAAATATTTGAGATAAGTATTTTATAATATTTGCTATGAACTTAAAACTGATTTTAAAACACTGAGGTGTCAAAATCCCAGACAAATAAACAAACAAAACATCATTTGAAACATTGATTTTTTTATTATTCTGTTATAATTTCCAGAATAGATAATTGAAAATATCATGTTGTTTTGATCAGTTCTGAAATTTATTTCTCATTGTGAATTGTTGTCCAAAAATTTTATTTCTAAATCTAATTTCAATTCTGAAATAAAATAATTTAATATCTTCATTTAAAAACTTTATAAAATCTGAAATGAATGAAAAGATATTTAATCATTTGTTTTAACTAGTAACAAAGGAGTATAAGTGACAAAACGGTCGATTTTGAGATAATGATACCAAACGATTCTTCATATTTCAAACTATATTCGGTGATTTTTTTCAGATTTTTCGAGTTTTATTTACATATTTTAACGTTCGAGTGCAAAATACTAATTTTTGAGAAAAATATATAGAAAATGGCAAAATACAACAACTTTAAACGTTTTCTCGAAATAAGGTTTTATGCACTTACATATATCCATTTGGCTCCAAGGGCCTCAAATTATGAAATGAAGATCAATTTACCATAGCATAAAGCAAAAAAAAACACATTAGGGCAAGATTTAAGAGCTCATTTAAGCGCTGATTTAAGAGCTGAATTTAACTGATTTGGAATTGTTGCAAATTTCGTGTCATTTTTTTTAAATACAGTAAATTTTTTCAAAGACATTGAAAATACAGGTTTCGAAAATACAATTGTTTTGATTACTGCGACTAATTTTGATTTCTGAGAAAAAGTTTCATAAATTCTCTTTTTGATTCTTATAAAGTTCTACGAAAAAGCATGAATGACCAAATTTCAAAGAAATTTTATACCAAAATGAATTTTATATATTTTTGAAAACCAAACGTGTAGCCGCCTTCTAAACACATGTTAAATAAATTAAAATCTTCAATATAAAAAAATTTTAAACATCCTTTTGTGATGTCTGAAATAAAATAGTTTTTTAATTTTCAATTGAATTTTCTAAACATTGTCGAATTACATTTTTTTTTCTAACCAAAGCATCGCATCTCTTAAATTATAAAATCCAAGCGAAATCTGTATCCTTCATGAAATAATGAATAGCAAATAGAATTCAAATCAGTTTTTAGTTTTTAGGTTGATTATTTCATTCAGCTGCAATTTAGTAAAAATAGCTAAATTTTAAAATGATCACAAAACTAGAGATTATAGACAAAATCTGACGGAATATCCGAATTCATGATGCCAAAATCTTTCGAAATAGTTATTAATACATAAGCGCCAAAATAGCTGTTCTCTTGTGTAGGTCGTGGATACTATTCTTTAATGTAATGTTTTAATCAATTGCAATTAAAATAATCAAAAATTTTTGCCAAATCTAACTTTTAATTTTAATTATCAGTGTGTGAATGATCTGGAAACAATATTGACGATATGATTGGTGTGGACCTTGAAATTAGACCGAGTTCGGAGGCAAAATTCAAAATATGATGTTCTTATATTATTTAAAACGAACACACACATACAAATTTCATTATATTATGGATTTCCAAGTTTCATAACAATTTTTTAAATGATGGCTGACAATGAATTCAAAATCTGAGTTTTGATACTGATATCCTTTTTTTTATAAATATAAAGTTGTTACAATTTTACTGGGTGTTTTACTTACTATGCGTTGTACTGTATTTATGTTGTCGATTTTGTTGTGCATCGACAACATAAATACAGTACAACGCATAGTAAGTAAAACACCCAGTAAAATTGTAACAACTTTATATTTATAAAAAAAATTCCAAATAAATTCCTAGATTTCCTTTGAAAAAGGCCCGAATCTACGGCCGAAACGTCGGATATAATGCAAACTATATTGTATTATTAATAACAAACATCATTGACTGAAATGCCATTCCAAATCAACACGAAAACAAATCAGTCGTTAAATTACATTGAAGATACTGATATCTAAATTCTATTTTTTTTTCTTCAAATTCATATACTCGCTTTTTTCTAAAATCAAAGTTTTTTACAATATTTTGATTTTCATTTCAGATTCATGATTTTCCTTCAATTTTGAAAATATTTAATACTACAAAAATGCCAATAGGCAACTTACGATGAAAATTGGCAAAAATGATCATTTTTTTAATTGTTTGATTTTATTGGCTTAAAATACGTGTAAAGGGACCAGAGCTGTTGCCGGAAAGTGTAAACGAAGCTCTTATCCTACATCAAAAATGTTTCAGAATAAACATCTTATCCAAAAAAGTTGAACGTTCCCCGATGTATCATTTATCAGTTTTATATTCGTTTGATCTGAGCGAATTTTTGGATGAATGAGTTTTTCGAATGATGATTAATTTTATAATATTCTCTTGCGTTTTTTTTTTGCATTTAAACTTATTATGAAATTCAAAGTAGAATTGTTAGGACTTGAATTGGTTGATTTTTGGATCGGTTTATGAAAGATCAATCTTTTGAACTCAGATTTTCGATTTTTTTTAATCGATTCTTTGGTATGAAAAACATCGATTAGATCCGTTCATTTTCGATTCGATCTTCCGATCCTTTGAATTTTTTTTTTCTCGTTGAGCTTAGTTATTTAGATTTAAATTCTTTTTACCGGTTCGATGTCAAAGATTGCCATTTGCTCTGGGCTTTTAGTGTATTTCAATACTTAAAATAGGATTGGCATTTTTGGAATTTTTGTCTAGATTTTTTCAGTATTTTGAAAATCTAAATTTAAGCGTTTATAATAAAGTTGCCAGATTGCCCGATGTTATCCGGGTTTGCCCGGATATTTTATACAAAATTTGGGAACAGTTCGGCCCGGCCCGGTTGTCCGGATTTAATTGAAAAATGCCCCCACTTTATTTGGCAATCAAACCAAACGCCTCCAAAACAAAAGTTTTTGAGCAAGTTTAATAAAAATATTCATGATAAGCCAAAAATACAATCAAAAATCTGCTGACGAATTTTGATGAAAAAAAAAAAAAATGTTTTTCTTCAATTTTGTTTTCTTCCTTTTTGTTGAGTAATTTCTGGGTTTTGAGAAAATTTGCCCGGATATTGCCCGGATTGATGGTCGTCACTTTTAAAATCGAATGCCCGGATTTATCACAGATCAATCATCAAGCATCGATTTTTAGGTGATCGATACACCTTCGACCTTCCATCTGAATCTATCTTGGAGATCGATATTTTTCTGAAGATCGAAAATCCTAATCATTAATCATCAAAATAATCATCCAAATTAAACAGAGTCGCATTGTAACGTCAACGATTTCAATCACACAGAAAGCAAGAAACAAGATAACAAATTGGTTCCCTTTATTTTGAAGTTTTAATTTTTTTTATTTACATCATGTTCTACAGACATCGGAATTTTTTTTTTTAAATCGATGTTCGATTTCAATTTACTGCATTATTAAAAAAAAATCAATATTTTTATTTACTTACTCTTTTAAACCCACTTTTAGACGGGGTTTACTATAATCGGCATTAAACCCAAGCCAAAACTTATTTCAACTTACTTTTTCCGCAGAATGACTCAAAATATGCAAATCTAAGATAAATATCCTTACTAATAGCTATTTTACTATTTCACAAGTAGTTGTCAAATGCTACATCTAAGAAAACCTTAACACTCATTTTTTCCATTCTCATTTTGGTCGCATCAGAAATCTTTGGTCCATGTGTTTTTCGATCTAAAATGGATATTGACAGTTAGGTCTTAAACTTCCCAGCATTCTTATATTAATTAAAAAAAAAGATCCTATGTTATGTTGAAAAGAAGAAAATTAGGAAAATCGACTACAGATCGGCAAAAATGTCACAAACGAAAAAGTACTGAAATTAAATAAGCTATTTAGCCCATGTTGTTATGCAATTTTTGAAGAAAAAAATGTTAAAATTGTTTTCTAAACGATAAAGTTATTCGCAGAACTAAAGTGGTATGTATTCATAAGACTTAACTTATTTTTCAGCGACAAAAAATGGTTTTAGAGGATTAACATTACATAATAGTTGCAATGTTAAAAAAAGATAACAAAGGTAAGAAACTGCTAGCTAAAGTCCTATGGTTCTAAAATGCCTATTGGAAAATTAATCATGACAATGGGAAATTTGACTGAAATTTATTTGGAAACATTCCCACGGAGTTGAATTCGAAAATTCAACGGTATACCGATTAGGAAAAGTTCTAAATTTTAATGAATTTCGAGAGTTTTCATATATTTTATAGTTTTTCTCCCGCTTGAGTGGGGGGGGGGGGGGGGATGTGACCCCCCGCTATAGGACCGCGCATATCTTTGGGACATTCTACGCACTTACACGCCCGTCGCCTAAACGACAACATTGGTAGGGGACAACTGTACAAGACGCACCAGTTAAGCATAATCGCATTTACAGCGATACCAATCATCTAAGAACCAAATTGAAAGTTAACGATGATTAAGATCAGATTTAGAACACGATTTTGATTATATTTTTGTAAAAAACTTAAACAGCCAGAAAACAAGTGGACACAATGCACCATATGAAAAGGGTGGTGAGAAAAGAACAATGATTATACGAAAGGTAATAATTGAAAAATTAAAGTTTAAATACATATTCATCGTATTTTTGGCAAAAAATCATTTATTATTACTTTCGAGTCAAATATTGGTGCATCTTTTTAACTCGAACAAGGGCGAAATTTGTTAGAACTATGCATTGTTTTGGGAGTCAGCTAATAAAAAGAATGGCATTTTGTTTTGATATTCGAGTTTTCTCAAAAGTTAACAGCATTCAAAATTTGAACGTAAAACACGTGGTCTTGTGGGCATTCTGTCCCAATTTTGCTATGCTTGATTTTAGTTTAAACTTGTGATAAGTTAGTAAAATACAACACAATATTTATAGTCTCCAGAAAGTGCATACGAGTGGAAAAACGATAAGCTGTAGTTTCATCAGATTGCGCAGGCTGACCAAGAAGTTCTGAAAATGCTTAATTTTCGGGATCCTTCGAAAAGATCTGGGCCTGATGGGATTCCAAAGTCGCCAGTCGATCTCGATATTCTTCTTAAACCATGAAAAATCGCATCTATCTCACCGATCCATAAGTCAGGGAATGCTCATCGCGTGGAGAATCACAGGCCAGTGTCCATTCTTCGTTGCTTTTCCAAAGTGCTAAATAGGAGTCCGGATTTACGAAAGAATTTACTCAGCAGCAGCTCCGATACTCATCGAGGTCCAGCACGGGTTTATCAAGACACGTTCAACTTGACAAATGTAATGATAAGAGATAAACTTGATCGATATGGATTTCCTGTGTGGCCACTTAATGGCTGTGCTGAATCGTCGAAGTTTTTTAAACATTCGTGGAACTCACTACTCCATGATCGACATGCCTTCTGGTGTACCGCAGGGCAGCTACGTAGGACCGCTTATCTTCCTAATTTTCCTTCAGCCACCGAAACTGCTGTTCGCTTAGATATCTACCGGACCGTCAAATCTATACTGGAATGTGTAGAAGGACATCGATCGCTTATTATCATGATCCGATTGGAGGTAAACGGTATGGAGGTAAACGCCAAAAAATGCAAAGTAAAAGTAATAAGTAATAAGTGCATAAGCTTTTTTAGTCGTCTACGACTTCGTTTTAAGTTGCACCTCTCTTGAAAGAGTAACCTTCATTGAATACCTCGAAAGCTGCCATTTGTTAAAACGCTACAAGTCTTCGCTTTGCTAGGCCTCCTGCGTCGAAATACGATCAACTTCCAAGACCCGTATGCTCTGAAAACAGTTTTCTGCTATGCAGGGTTCTGGAATATGCGGTACAGGTCTGGGCACCCTATCACTATGTCCACAGCGAAAGACTGGAAAGGATTCAGACAAAATTCCTTCGCCACGCACTGATTTCAAATTTACATGCTCCTAGGATTTATTAAAAGTCCTTGTTGCCTCTTGAGTCGTGAATACGAGCCCAAGAGTAAACATCGAACACAGCTGTACTAGATAAGTTTTTCAATAACAAATCTTTATTTAACTTCGAACAGACAAATTTTGACCTTTTTTGACCTTTTCTTATAAGTGTTATTTTTTGTTATATCTTTTTTTGGAAATGTAATAGTACGATTGAAAACATTAGGACTTAAATACGATCCTTAGGGAACTTGAATCGAGGACTTGTCTTCAAGAACCTTTCTCCGAAACAAAAGTCCAATTTTGAATTGAAAATTTCTCTTCGTGCTCTTCAGCGACTCGATGAGGCCCGGTTTTAATCGTTGTTGAACCCGATCCCCTTTGCCTCACATCGTTCTCCACGAAGTGGAGAACCGATAATGGGCTGAACCCAGTCGATCCGTCGTCTTTGAACAGCAGCAGCTAACCTTGCTGCTGTCTCTCCAGGGACTTCGTCTGTTGGGCTATGGCCAAGATTGCAATCGGCATGATAAAATCACGATCTCGCCCCAATCCCCAATGATTGGGTGCTGCTGCTGCTTCGGATGCATCCTGTTGTCGAGTTTGGCCCGACTCGGCTACCGAACTACACACGTCGTCGTCGCTGACACTGAATTCAATTGGCGTTTGTGCATACTGAAAGCATAAAAAGAAAAAAAAAATCTGTTACAATCTTACCGGTTTCCAGCGACTCTACTCTCCATCTGACAGCTCGGCCGCCTTCTTGTGGTGGACAGTGGAGGCTGAGAGAGATGAAAAAAAAACATTAAAAAACTACTAACAGACACTGGGACCTTCTGTGTTGGACCTTTCGAGGAAATCCGAGCTCAATAAACAGAAGCTACATCTGTCTGTAGCTATACGACTTACTTTGAAGTTGGATTTTTCTTCTACTTTCCTCGAAATATGTTTCCCTTACTCTTTTCGTTCTCCGAGCCACATACCTACTCCAAACTAATCCGTCACGTTACATTATTTCTCATATTTATTTTCATTATGAACCTCGGATCTCCCCTTTTCGGGATCCCCAACTTCGTCTTCTGTCTCCTCAAATCTGCATCGGAAAACCGGGGGTCTCTCTCCAGCCAGTCAGTGCTCCCGTTTCGTTTCTTTCCTTTTTTTACTCATAAATCGTGTAATCTACTGTTGGCTGCTGTTCGTTTGCTCATGGGAGAGAGAGCGCGTGATTCAATTTCATAATTGACGGATAATTATGATTGTTATTTTATTTGCCATCATTACCTCCGAGACCCGGTTTCGGGGTCCCCGGACTCGAGGCGGTTTTCGATTACCACCAACTCAATACGAACGGTCAATAATTTTTACGGAGCCGGACTCTGTCAGTTCGGTTTTTTTTTCAGCTGAAGAAGGAGACTGACAGGGAGGGAATTTGTAATAGGAGTCGATTGGTTAGCGTTAGAGTATTTTGATACATTTTTTCTTCGTCTTCATTTCAATTTCAAACGTTTAGTGGTCTGTCTACATTTTCTGCAAAACGTTTGCTGATGGCTTGTCATGTAATCGATCTTTCGATGCGTCTAGCTCACGCCACGCACTTTGTTCAATCAGTCAGAAAGCCTTTGGTTCGGTTCGCGCTTATCGAATATGAATTGTGTAATTTTGTCGGGAAAAAAATGAAGGCTTTCGAAGAAAGTTATATGTAAGACTGTATAACTCTTTTATGAAAAAAAAAAATCATTTCCAAAATATTTCTCTTGTCTACAATAAAGTTGCCAAATTTCATCTGAAAACCTAATCCGGGCTATTTTATCTAAAAACCTGGCGAAATTCGGGGATTCGATTTCAAAATGTCGACCAAAAATCTGGGCAATATCCGGGAAAATTTGTTCATAACTCAGGAATTTCTCAACAAAAAACAAGAAAAAATACTTGAAAAATGTTTTTTCATCAAAACTTATCAGTAAATTTAGAATTGTATTTTAGGCTTTCATATAACCTTTCATGATTGTTTTTTTTTTGTTCGATTTGGCGATGAAGGTTAATAAATCCTGTTAAAACCTGGGCTTTTTTCAATAAAATCCGGACACCGGGCTGAACCGGACTTTTCCCAAATTTAGTATTGAAAATCTGGCAAGCTTGTTTTACAAAATATTTGGATTTATAATTTTCTAGTTTTCCAAAAGGTTTTTGAGGGTTTTTTTTTTAAATATTTGTCTCTAGCACTAAGGAATCTGATATTTCAGCTATACTACTTTATCACACTGCTGTTTTTTTTTAAATTACCATCACGTGAAATGATAAGTAAAAATAAGGCTTTTAATTAAAAAATACTTATTTTTATATCAGTTAAACACTATTTTTTAGTTTCAAGTCTTAGATGGCAGCACTATATTGCTGGTAATCGAAATTGAAACCCGTTTTCAACTATTCGGGATCAATTAAGGTATTCTGAATGATTTATCTGAGAAATGAGTACTTGGTACAGCGCGAACGTCCTGTTAATTCTAAGATCGCACAATCAAATAATTAGAATTGCATCAAGGTCACTCAAAAGTGAATTTCTTGGTACGATAATCAGAATAATGTTGAACTTTCCGATGGAATTTGATAACCATCTGGTCCAGCAGTATTATGGGTATAATTTGCAGTTGACTACACGCTCCTTTTTTCAAGCTCAAAATTAAGTTGTTTTGGTTCAAAACAGCCCTCAACTTTGCGTTTGGGTGGGCAATCGCAAAACTAAATTCTGACTGGCGTACTCAAACAAAATTAAGTTCAGCAGCCGAATTCTGATTTGATATTTTTTATGCCTTTATTCGTAGCTATCCAAAATGCAGTTTGGCAAAAATGGCACAAAATGGACTGAACCATCGCAAGGAAGAGAAATGGAACTCAACTTGAAGTTCATAGAATGGAACTATGTTTTAAATCACGGTATTTTTGGTCCTAATTTTTACATTTTCTTTTTTGGAAGAAAAAACTTCGGCTGACAATCTCAGAATGATTCTAATTTCAAAATGAAAAAACCTAATCTGTCTGTCTGTCTGTCTGTCTGTCTGTCTGTCTGTCTGTCTGTCTGTCTGTCTGTCTGTCTGTCTGTCTGTCTGTCTGTCTGTCTGTCTGTCTGTCTGTCTGTCTGTCTGTCTGTCTGTCTGTCTGTCTGTCTGTCTGTCTGTCTGTCTGTCTGTCTGTCTGTCTGTCTGTCTGTCTGTCTGTCTGTCTGTCTGTCTGTCTGTCTGTCTGTCTGTCTGTCTGTCTGTCTGTCTGTCTGTCTGTCTGTCTGTCTGTCTGTCTGTCTGTCTGTCTGTCTGTCTGTCTGTCTGTCTGTCTGTCTGTCTGTCTGTCTGTCTGTCTGTCTGTCTGTCTGTCTGTCTGTCTGTCTGTCTGTCTGTCTGTCTGTCTGTCTGTCTGTCTGTCTGTCTGTCTGTCTGTCTGTCTGTCTGTCTGTCTGTCTGTCTGTCTGTCTGTCTGTCTGTCTGTCTGTCTGTCTGTCTGTCTGTCTGTCTGTCTGTCTGTCTGTCTGTCTGTCTGTCTGTCTGTCTGTCTGTCTGTCTGTCTGTCTGTCTGTCTGTCTGTCTGTCTGTCTGTCTGTCTGTCTAATTATGTTATCATGCATTAAAAGTACAATTAGGTATCATTTTTTTTTCTGTCTGTCCGCCTAAACAGAAGGCAAATGTTTGCATAACTTAAGAACCATCCAAGCAAATGGTACCAAATTTGGCATGGGAGTCTATTCGGGTACGAGGTACGTTTCTATGATGGTTCGATACCCCTTCCTCCTTTGAATGTAAAGATAGGAATGGGAGAAGGGGGCGCTCATATTTTTTTTGGCGAAATCCAGGAGGGAGGGGACCATATATAAGTTTTACATAACTGGAGAACTGATAGATCAAATGGGACCAAATTTGGCATGAGAGAGCATTTGAATACAAGAAAGGTTACTATGATTATTTGAGGCCCTTCTCTCTTTCCATTAGGGAGATACAAAGAAGGGAGGGGTGTTCCCTTATAATTTATTCTACATAATACGAGAAGTAATCGCAAAATATGTCCTGGGAGGATATTTGAAGTAGAAAAATGTTTACATGATAGTTTGACCCCCATCACGCATAGTGTCACATACCCGATAGCAAACAAAACTAAAATTTCGTCAACAGTAAACTTTGAGAATAAGTTTAATGTTATTTTAAATTATATTATGTCATGTTTTTCGAAGTATAAAACTTACTGTAAGCTAGTGCTGATTAGTCAATAATCTCGAAAGGATTCAACGTCATAGAAATCAATCATCGCTCGTCCAATTTATCAAAAATGGAACCCAGTTACGAGCCGTTTCAAAAGAGGATCTGATTAGGTTCCTCAATTTCTTACCGCTGTTTTTTGTGGTTGCTGATTCCATCCCAACCAAAAGAAAGATCAACCAACGACCGGAGCCGAGTCGAGCAGTTGATGATATTAGACTTTGAAACTTTGATGGCCTAATCACGATTCGCCATCAAAATTGAAACTTTGTGGCTTGGTGTGATGTGAATTGAACTAGCTCTAGTGAGAGAGGGAGAGACAGTGCAAAAACATAATTTAAATCTCGTTCGATTCGCTGCCCCAACGTTGTTGAGTCGGGGAATTGATTTGACGAAACGCGCGGCGATCGTCGATTGATCGATCCCGGGTTTGAGCTTTGTAATAAGAAGGATCTATTGCTTCCGCGCGCTCGTGAATGACGTGATTTTAGACCGATTGATTGATTGGTCGAGAAAGAGAAGAGACTACGTGGAGAAAAGGTAAAATGAATGTGGTGATAGAGCCGGGCACAGAAAATCACGCCTCCCGATTCGTGTGGAAAAGTGTTTGTTTCGTAACATTTGCGCCTGATTAACTGCGTGCTGTTGTTGTTGTTTTTGTTTGATCAACTGCTGGAAGGCGACCTCTTTCTGCTCTCCTCCATTGATGGCTATGGTAATGCGGAAATTTTTATCCGATTCTATTAACTTTTACAACCTCAATGGGACTCGAATGGTGTTGCTGCGGCAATTGATGAAGGTGGTCATGTCACGTTTGATTGGCAATGGCCACGCAGCTTAGGTGATTTTTTTACCAGCAGTCTCAATAATCTTCTTCAAATTTTACAAGAACAAAACTCAACCCACTTTTTCTATCTCTTACAGAAGATGTTTCAATTGAAGGCTCCATTTTTATAATATTTTAGAAAAAAAAAACCCAAATCGGGTTTTTAATTAAGTCTCAACTCACCTTACCTTATTTCTGTTGGCAGAAGTCTCAATCTGTTTTTTTTTCTAGCATTAACTGTTATTCAGTTCATCTTTTTCTGGCATGAGAATGAGGACTTCTGCTGAACTGAAACATCAATGGTTTCGAACTGAAAATTTTTCATTATCAAAAGTTCGATTTCGCTTCTCTTTTTTTTACTAGCGGAAGTCTCAGTCCAGTGATTTGTTTCGATATTCTGTAAATTGCATGTATTTAGAAAACTTGATTGGCTCGTCAGACTTGGGAATATTTAGAAAAAGTGAAAAAATCTATTATATTGTTAAAATAAATTCCATAACAAAAAATACCTTGGAAAAATTCGAGAAACAAGACTCATTAGGCAGGAAAAATCATAACCTCAGCTTCTCAATGGAAGCTGCTGAGTTGTTGCTGCCGGACAACCACGCCGCGCCAAAAGAGCCCATTCATTCCAATTTATGACTACTGACACACATTACCGGACTTAATTCGATTTCCCATTCATATGAGATCGGCGTGATAGAGGAAAAAAAATGAGCCATAAAACAGAAAATAGACTATTAAATAGAGTAGCGGAGGGAGGAAAAACTTTATAAAACTGGCCACAACTAAATGCTCTGGGTGCGGTTCCGATCGAAGAAAGGCCCCAGAGAAAAAAAAATCGAAAATCTTTGAGCAAAAGCTTTTTCTATGTCATAAAAACAAAACATGAGAGAAAAAAAAACAAGCGACCTCGTTCCTTAATGGACCCAATAATAAGACGGGCTTTGGGCAGTAGCAACAAACAGTAAACGACCAACATAGCTCATCAAGATCGACACATAACTTCACTTTCAATGCTTCGGTCGGTGGACCACCATCATCAAATGCAAATGGACGACTTCCCATTAATATTTAAACCGGGGGGTTGGTGGCGCTGCTGAAACTGAAATCGAAATCCCATTTTCCTCGAAGCAACTCCTTAGCGCCCAATTTACGACTGCCGAAAGGGTTTTTTCCCCTTCGATCTAGCGATTGTTATTGTTATTGTTATAATTTGCGGCCCTGCTGTTCCGTCATCGAACATAGGAAGGTTTGATCAATTTTCATGAGCATAAAATTTTACAACATCACGCCGCCTCGGCCGATTGGCCGAGGCACAGGTTTTCCGCGATTTCACGATGGCAATTTCGCACAATTAACTGGGGCCAGCTATGGTCGCGAGCATATTTATGATCATTGCGGGTCTCTCAATGCGGGTAGCAAAAATGTCAATCGCGATCGCGTTATGCTGGGGCAATCCGCGAGGGTCTCTGACTCAATGGACTTCGCAAGCGAGGAGACAAAGACTGAATGCACTAATTAACGGTGGGTTATTTCGCAAGGAATGAACCCCCTTCTAGAGCGATGACAAAGTGGAAATATGCTGTACTGCAGATTTACCCGGGCAAAGCTTCAACCGTATTGGCAGCTATCAATCGAGTTGAACCGTTGGCCTTTTCTTCATTGGAGTTGAGAGAAAAAAGAAGTATCGAGTCGCAAATTGATCTTCTGTGAAAATTTTCGGATCCAATTTTGTTTAATCTAATCCTTAAAAAATGGACTTATTATAAATATCGCGTTTGCGGTTCCTTTGAATATGATTCTGTTTAGTTAGCCCCATGAGAGATGAGAGATGAGAAATGAGAGATGAGAGATGAGAGATTAGAGATGAGAGATGAGAGATGAGAGATGAGAGATGAGAGATGAGAGATGAGAGATGAGAGATGAGAGATGAGAGATGAGAGATGAGAGATGAGAGATGAGAGATGAGAGATGAGAGATTTATTTATTTATTTATTTATTTATTTCTGATCAACGGATCACATGTTGATCCCAATGATTACTTAAAATTAAGGTTAAAAACAAAACATTTAAATCTAACTATGGGGATCTCAAGGCCCTAATCACTTTTCTTCGGAAAACATCCCTCGAAATGTCGAAGTCAAAATGCACCGAAAAACGGTTGAAAGATTTCATTGCACCGATGAGGGCGCTGTTAGCTCCGTAATTGTTCATTCGAAAGGGAATGTACAATTGAAGATCCTGATTCCTGAATCCACGGGGTCGTACACTAAGCGGAATAGCCTCCAATAGCGTGGGACAGTCGATTCGCGATGTCAGGAGGTCGGCGACAAATGAGGCACGTGTTGCTTGTCTGCGGGCTTGAAGGGTGTCGATATCTATGAGGCGGCATCGATTTTCGTAGCTAGGCAAGCGAAAAGGGTCTTGCCAGTTCAGGTGTCTAAGGGCATATCGCAAGAATCGCCGCTGAATGGTCTCGAGCCGATCGACACCGTTCTGGTAGTAGGGACACCAGACAGCTGAAGCGTATTCAAGGATGGAACGAACAATGCTGCAGTATAAGCTTTTCAAGCAATACACGTCCTTGAAGTCCTTCGCCACTCTAAAAATGAAACCGAGGCTTCTGGATGCTTTGTCAATCACATAGTTGGTGTGTGCCTTGAATTCCAGGCGCTGATCTAGGATTACGCCAAGATCGTTAACGTGGTTCACACGTGCGATGGGTTCGTCTCCGAGGAAGTACTCCGCAATTAAAGGCTGCCGCTTACGAGAAAAGCTGATGATTGCACATTTGCTGCGGTTTAATGGCAGGCAGTTAATGTCACACCACTCAGCGAAGAGGTTGAATTGACGTTGCAGGAAATTGATGTCGTCGTTGTCGTTTATGGTGTAAAATAGTTTTAGGTCATCAGCATAGCCAAGTTTGGGGACGTCGAGGAGTGACAACACGTCGTTGAAGTAAATTAGGAAAATAATCGGTCCGAGATGGCTACCTTGAGGCACACCGGAGGTAGCAGGAAATTGCCTGGAAAAGGTGTCACCCGTTCGAACAATCAATTTACGACCAGTTAAATAACTGCGGAACCAGCCGAGTAGAGTACCACAGAATCCTAAGCGTTCGAGTTTACCGATGGCAATTTCATGGTTCACCTTGTCGAAAGCAGCAGACAGATCGGTATAGATTGCATCGGTTTGAGATTTGGCAACAAAACTTTCATGCACAAAAGAAGTGAACGTTAGCAAGTTACTTGTCGTAGAGCGTTTGGGCATGAATCCGTGTTGATCATTGGAGATGTTATTTTTGCAGTACGTGAAGAAAGGATCCAAAACCACCAATTCGAATAGTTTGGCAATCGAACATAAGGCAGAGATTCCACGGTAATTGTTAACATCTCTTCTATCTCCTTTTTTATGTACCGGGAACATGTAAGCTTCCTTCCATAGTAGAGGGAAGGTGGCTCTATCTAGCGAAGCTTGAAAAATGAGCCGAATAGGGGTCAGCAAGACAGGCATGAAACTTTTTAAAAAAGCAGCTGGTATCCCGTCCGGGCCCGTAGAAAAGGAATTCTTAAGCTTCGCTGCTGCTCTAGAGATGGCTGCCTCCTCGATTTCAATACCATTTATTGAGAAGCCCAATGGCAAAACGTTCCTGACAGCGCTATCTATATGTTCTATATGAGAGATGAGAGATGAGAGATGAGAGATGAGAGATGAGAGATGAGAGATGAGAGATGAGAGATGAGAGATGAGAGATGAGAGATGAGAGATGAGAGATGAGAGATGAGAGATGAGAGATGAGAGATGAGAGATGAGAGATGAGAGATGAGAGATGAGAGATGAGAGATGAGAGATGAGAGATGAGAGATGAGAGATGAGAGATGAGAGATGAGAGATGAGAGATGAGAGATGAGAGATGAGAGATGAGATATGAGAGATGAGATATGAGAGATGAGAGATGAGAGATGAGAGATGAGAGATGAGAGATGAGAGATGAGAGATGAGAGATGAGAGATGAGAGATGAGAGATGAGAGATGAGAGATGAGAGATGAGAGATGAGAGATGAGAGATGAGAGATGAGAGATGAGAGATGAGAGATGAGAGATGAGAGATGAGAGATGAGAGATGAGAGATGAGAGATGAGAGATGAGAGATGAGAGATGAGAGATAAGAGATGAGAGATGAGAGATGAGAGATGAGAGATGAAAGATGAGAGATGAGAGATGAGAGATGAAAATTGAAAGATGAGAGACGAGAAATGAGAAATGAGAAATGAGAGATGAGAGACGAGAGATGAGAAATGAGAGATGAGAGATGAGAGATGAGATGAGCAATGAGGGATGAAAGATAAAATATTAAAAATGAGAGATGAGAGATGAAAGTTGAGAGATGAGAAATGAGAGATGAGAGATGAGAGATGAGAGATGAGAGATGAGAGATGAGAAATGAGAAATGAGAGATGAGAGATGAGAGATGAGAGATGAGAGATGAGAAATGAGAGATGAGAAATGAGAAATGAGAGATGAGAGATGAGAGATGAGAAATGAGAGATGAGAGATGAGAGATGAGAGATGAGAGATGAGAGATGAGAGATGAGAGATAAGAGATGAGAGATGAGAGATGAGAGATGGGAGATGAGAGATGAGAGATGAAAGATGAGAGATGAAAATTGAAAGATGAGAGATGAGAGATGCGTGATGATAAATGAGAAATGAGAGATGAGGGACGAGAGATAAGAAATGAGAAATGAGAGATGAGATGAGCAATGAGGGATGAAAGATAAAATATTAAAAATGAGAGATGAGAGATGAAAGTTGAGAGATTAGAGATGAGAGATGAGAGATGAGAGGTGAGAGGTGAAAGATGAGAGATGAGAGATGAGAGATGAGAGATGAAAGATGAGACATGAGATATGAGAGATTAGAGATGATCCACAAGAGATGAAAGATGAAAAATGAGAGATGAGAGATGAGAGATGAGAGAGGAGAGATAAGAGATGGGAGATGAGGGATGAGAGTTGAGGGATGAGAGTTGAGAGATGAGGAATGATAGATGAGAGATGGGAGACTAGGGATGAGAGTTGAGGGATGAGAGATGAAGGATGAGGAATGATAGATGAGAGATGAGAGATGAGAGCTAAGAGATAAGAGATAAATGATGAAAGATGAGAGATGAGAGATGAGAGATAAAAGTTGAGAGGTGAGAGATGAAAGTTGAAAGCTGAGAGCTGAGAGATAAAAGTTCAAAGATGAGACATAAGAGATGAGAGATGTGAGATGAGGGATGAGGGATGACAGATGAGAGATGACAGATGTGAGATGATAGATGAGATATGAGAAATCAGAAAAGACAGATGAGAGATCAGAGATAAAAGGAGACAGATGAAGGATGAGAGATGAGAGACGAGGGATGACGGATGAGAGACGAGAGATGAGGGATGAGGGATGAAGGATGAAGGATGAAAGATGAAATATGAAAGATGAAATATGAAAGATGAAAGATGAAATATGAAAGATGAGAGATGAGAGATGAGAGATGAGAGATGAGAGATGAGAGATAAGAGATGAGAGATGAGGGATGGGAGATGATAGATGAAATATGAGAGACGAGGGATGACGGATAAGAGATGAGAGATGAGGGATGAGGGATGAAGCATGAAAGATGAAATATGAAAGATGAGAGATGAGAGATAAAAGTTGAAAGATGAGAGATGAGAGATGAGGGATGGGAGATGAGAGATGAGAGATGAGAGATGAGAGATGAGAGATGAGAGATGAGAGATGAGAGATGAGAGATGAGAGATGAGAAATGAGAGATGAGAGATGAGAGATGAGAGGAGAGATGAGAGATGAGAGATGAGAGATGAGAGATGACAGATGAGAGATGAGCGATGAGAAATGAGAGATGAGAGATGAGTGACGAGAGATTTGAGATGAGAGATGAGCGACGAGAAATTTGAGTTAAGATTTGAGAGGAACCAAATGCGAGTTGAAAGTCAGAAGTGAGAGTAGAGAAATGAAAATTCAGAGCAGAGTTAAGAGTAAGAAGTGAGAGTCAAAAATTTAGTTTTCCTCTAGTTTTCTTCTTAAGGCTGCCTGGCTTATCTAATTTATCAGATAGTTATAATAATCCAGGTTCAGTGGGTCCTCTTAATGTATCCGTTCCGATTGCGAACCTAATCAAATTATCAAAAGAGAAAAATAGTTTTCTATCAAGTCATTTTCCCCAACTCACTGTGACACATTTAAAATCTGCTTCAAGCTGTCGATCTATATTCATTTTCATGAGTACTCATCAACTGTCAACCGAACTACTCAGCAGCCTGCCGGCTCTGCAACATTCACAAACCTCAATGTGGTGCCACTTACTTTTAATCAATCAATTTGCATAAACCGAGTTCCCGCGGCGGTTGCATGGACCGTGCACTAATTGATCTACGAGCCAGATACATGTTCAATGTGGAAAAGAAAAAAAACAATTCAGATCCAAAGCGAAACAAAAAAAAACAACCGAGGAGTTCCATATCGAGATGGTCGAATTGAATTAAATAAAACTACCGACTAAAAGTAGAACAACATAACCAAACCTTAACAACAACAAAAACTCGTTGTCTGAGAGCCTTGACTTACGATTGGCTTCGGCGGACGGGTGACTTCGAGCTCTCTCTCAATTAACGATACCGGGTGAAAAATTCCACTATGCTAAACAGTCAGCCGATGGTGACCTTTCGCCATTTTTGGTCAAAATAATTCATCATTTAACGATTTTAATTTCATGTGTTTGTTTTTGTCCGTTGCTTGTGAATCGAACTGACTGAAAAAAGAGAGAAAAAAAAAAGTCTCTGGTACTGACAAATTCATCAGTTGCCGCCGAATGGAAGTGGCGTGGCGACGAAATCAATTAACGTTCGAGAGGTACCGACGACTTTATAACCAACTACGCTAAAGGAGGAAAATTTGCGTTTTTTTTTGCTTACTTATTCGTGTCAGTTCAAAACGCATATGCCGCCAATACAAATTGTACATGTCGTGTGTCTGCGATTGATGTATTCATAATGTACCCAGAAGGCCTCCCCTTTTGGAAATTCTTACCTTCAGAAAGTAATTGGTGTTTAGCTTGGAAAAACATCTTGTTACCACATAGTGATGTAATGGATTGAAACTTCCGCTTATGAAAAATTTAGCTTAATATAATAAAACTTATGGGTTGGAAAGTTAAACTTACAAAAGCTGTCTATTGAATGAGCAAATTTTGCAGTGGATTGAGACTTCTTCCTAGAAAAAACAGCGAAGAACCAAATTGTATTTCTTTTTTTTTACCGTGGATTAGAACTTCAACTGATAGGAATTGCCAAAACGTGTTAAAATTTAATTTGTAAAATACCGAACTGATTGAGACTTCTGCTGTAGAGACTTTTTTCCAAAAAAAAACAACATCGAAACAATTTGAAGCTGAGACTGTTTTGAAAATCGAGTTGGATTGAGACTTCCAGTCTTGAAAATGAGACACAATGAATTGACTGATAGAAAATGTTGAAATGGTTTAACGCTTTAGAAATCGATGATCGAAATGAAATAGCATTCTGCTAAAGAAAATATCGAAACAGCTTAAAGCTGAAATTATTTTTGATGTATCGAATTTTATTGACTGAGACCATCTTTCTTGATAATTTTTTACTATGAATTCGGATAGAACTACTGAAATGGATTATGGCTGTTAAAACATATTTTTGAATGTGACGAAATATTAAACGTTTCAAATTTTAGTTGGGAATTCTTCATTTAGAAGCTGTGACTGCCTGTAGAACTTTTTGAAGGTATAATGAAATGAATTGGAACGACCTCCCATATTGTTTTTATATCAATTAGCTCCGAGGGATTGAGGGATATAATTTTGTTTTACAAAAATAAGCTAGGATAGTTTTAGACCTGTGATGTACCGAATAGAGGTATTCGGCCAACGGCTTTTTAAACTATTCGGTGAAAAAATTATTCAACCGAATATTCGGCATCATTTTTTTTGTGGCAATCGGCGCCGAACATTCGGTACATTTCTTTTTGAGACTTTTGCTTTGGAATATTTAGCTCCAGACTTCCGCTTGTATTATGTTTGCAAACATTTGATTCGGTGGATTGAGAATTCTGTCTGTGAAAAATGGTTCCATTGGATTGAGACTTCTCACAAAAATGTACTAAGAGTTGTTAACACTTCTTCCTATGAAATGTTGCTCTAGTGGATTGGGACTTCTGCTTTTGGTTTTTTTTTTAAAAGAAAATAGCTTCGAGGAATTTAGACTTCAGCCTATAAGAAATTGCAACGGTGCTTTAAGATTTTTGCTTAAAATTCCATGAATTCCGACTACTGTTGATTTTTTTTTGTTCAAAAAATACCTCCAAAGCATTGATTGAGACTTCTGACAATGGGAAATTGCTCCAATATTCCGAAATATCTTCAATATCTTCCCTCCTACACAAAACGAATTTATGAGAAAATATTTTCCCTTGGTTAAAATATCCGGAGAATCGATTGGTCGTAGTTTTAGACGCCGCAAGAGCTTACGAACGGAGTTATAGTGCCTTTTTAACCCTCAATTCCCCTACATTTTGTAAACAATGCAGAAAAAAACTAACTTAGACTTAAAAGTTTTGAAAAGTAGACCTTTCTTGAGTGATTTTTTTCTGAGGAATCCAATGGAGGCCGTTTGAGCCACCGCACGCTTTGGAAAGTGGAGTTATGACTGTTTTTACCCTCAATTCCCCAACATTTTTCAATTATTTCAGGAAAAAGCATGTTCGAACTTGATAATTTTGAACCAAATGAGACGTATGTTGTGTGATGTTTTCCAAGAAATCGAATGGAGGCTCTTTAAACCACCGCACGCTTCCGAAAATGGAGTCATGGATGTTTTTGCCCTCAATTCCCCTATATTTTTAAATTATTCCAGGAAAATGCATATTTGAACTTGAAAATTTTGACAAAAATAGACCTTTCTTGTGTGAATTTTTCTGAGGAATCCAATGGAGTCTGTTTCAGTCACCACTCGCTTTGGAAAATGGAGTTATGGCCGTTTTAACCCTCAATTCTCCTATATTTATCAATTATTTCAGAGGAAAGCATGTTCGAACTTGATAATTTTGAACCAAATGAGACGTATTTTGTGTGATTTTTTTTTCCAAAAAATCGAATGGAGGCTCTCTGAGCAAAACACACGCTTCGGAAAATTGAATTAAGGCTGTTTTACCCTCAATTCCCTTACATTTTCTAATAAATTCGGAAAATAACATGTTCAGATTTGAAAATTTAGGAATCAAACGAAGGCTGTTTGAGCCACACCGCACGCATTGGAAAATGGAGTTATGGCTTAGCTATCTGAAAAATGTAGGAGAATTGAGGGTAAAAAAAACTCCATCTTCCAAAGAGTGTGGTCGCTCAAATAGCCTTCATTTGATTTCTCATTCGAAATCACACTAGAAAGCTAATTTTTCATTAAAAATTTTCAAGTCCAAACATTCTTTTTCCTTCTCCATCCTCGTGCGTGTGCGTGATGTTTCAACAAGGTTGCCGATATGACAGAAAAATCCATAATTTCACAGAATTTTGGGCAAATTTCCATCACAGATTCTGAGTCACAGAACACAATATTTTAGAAATATTCACAGAATTCAAAAATTTGTTAAATTTTCTACGTAGGTATTTCCAAAACTATCATTTCTACGACATCATAACTTTTGTTGTTTTGGTAAAACATGACAGTATTGGTACCCAAGTAACACATATTCTGCCAACTAGCATTAGGAAGTTTTATTATGGTTTAATTATGGCATTTTTTGTGCAGCTCGTTTTATGGCGGTTTTATTATGGTCATGCAGAGTGCTTATAATTTTTTTTCGACCATATGTTTTCAGATGGTTTTGAAAACGCTAATAAAACTTTTATTAAACATGCTGTTTTAGTTATTTTGAAAGAGTTGTGAATGCTTTTTTTAAACTATAATAAAACACAAACCTAGAAGTTTGCTCCAAGCTTTCTTTTGCATGTTCTATAATAGCACTCAGTGCATGATTATTAAACCGCCATAAAACTTAGTGACAGTTCTCGATCAAGATGTCAAAACCGGACACGCTCAGATTAGATAGCACATATTTGAATTGGAACTCCCATTTTTACACATTTTTGGTAAGTTATGCGTGTTGGTTTTGAGTTAAAATTAAAAAAATACATCTTTGAAAACTTGAAATCACCGAAAATGGTATGAATATCTTTACAATATGATTTTAGAGTGAAAGGGCCCAAATAGTAGGAAAAAAAAATTGTTGCTTGACGCCATTATTAATTCAAGATGGCGGCTTCCGCTTTTATTTTCAAAGTTGTAAATTACTGAAAATATCGTGAAACCTTCACAATATGGTTATTAGGTGAAAGTAATAAACGAGTAGAAGTCAAATTTCGTTGCCCGTCGCCATCTTAAATCCAAGATGGCGGCTTCCACTCAACTTGAAAATACTGAAAATGACTGGAAATCGCATAAAACCTATATTATAGGGGTATAAGTTGAAAGAAATCAACCGGTAGAAGTTGAATTTCACTATCTGACGCCATCTTGAAATCCAAGATGGCGGCTTCCGCTGAACTTTAAAATGTAGTAAATGACTTAAAATGACATGAAACCCAGGTGGTAGTGGGTGGAAGGGCTTAACGAGTAGAAGTCGAATATTGCTATCTTACGCCATCTTGAAATCCAAGATGGCAGCTTTCTATAAACTTTAAAAATGCTCTAAATCATTGAATATCGCATGAAACCTCCAAAATATGGGTGTTTGTCAATTGGGATAAGCTATAAAAAGTTCATTTTTGCATTCTGACGCTATCTTGAAATCCAAGATGGTGGCTTCAGCTGAACTTAAAAATACTGTAAATGAATGAAAGTAGCATGAAACTCCCAAATATATTGTATTGGGTGCTAAGGCTAAATGATAGAAGTAAAATATCTCTTTTCGCGTTTCTCTGAAAATCTGTAAGTGACTGAAAATCCCACAAAAACCACCACAATACAGACCCGGTTCGTTTTTGGCAACATTAGATTTTGGCAACATCGAATTTAGCACATGTGCCTAAATCAGACGGTTAACAGAAACAACATAACCTTATAGTTTTCGCTAGAATAAGACCAATACAATTCAAACATAATAGCATGATAGGAATAATAGAATTACATAAATGGCAAAATACAAAAACTATAAACAAAACAAGAAAAGTGCTCAATGTATTAGAAACATAATGAAAAAATAATAAAATGATTTAAAATGATCTAAATTGTCTTAAAATAGTAGTTTTAATGTAGTATTACGTGAAAAAAAGATGTGTTCAAGTGATTTTCATTGATTAACAGCATTTTAAATTCAGTGGAAGCTGCCATCTTGGATTCCAAGATGGAGTCGGAAAGAAAAAAATCGACATCTTCTAGCTTAGCCTTTTCATTCAATACCCGTATAGTGGTGGTTTAATGCGACTTTTTGTCAGCATTGAGCATTAAAAGTTGAGCGGATGCCTCCATTTTGGATTTCAAGATGGCGTCTGATAGCGAAATTCAACTTCTACTCGTTTAGCCCTTTCACCCGATACCCATTTTTTTGGGGTTTCATGCGATTTCAAGTCATTTACACCATTTTAAAGTTCAGCGGAAGCCGCCATCTTGGATTTCAAGATGGCGTCAGACAACGAAATTTGACTTCAACTCATGATTTATTCCACGGGTCATTCAAAACCAATCCCTTTTCATTCAAAAAGTCTGTCCTCATTTACTGTACTAATGATTAACAACTCAGAAATGAGGAACTCAACCTTAGCGTGCAATTGGTTGGCTTGCGAGAGAAACGTCAAATCGTAGCTTTTTTTGGGGTCATCATTAAACCATAATAAAACTATGAATTGACTCACGCCATGTTGGTTGCAAAATCGAAGGGCACAAAATGACGTCATGTTGATGGATTCACAATGCAAGCATTGGAAAATATTTTTTCAGGCCTTTTTCCATCAATTCCATCATGATTGACCATCAGATTTGACGAGGCGCATTTATTTTAAGATACTATTTCATATACATTTTACCTAAAATCTTGACTGGCAGCAGAAAAGACGCTCAATATATGGTTAAAACATTGGTTTTTTAGCTATTAATTTTACCAGATCATATCTGGATAATGCAATCATCATTCATCAACCATTATGGTTGCTGGAAAAAATAAAAAAAAAACTCCGAGAACTGACAGAACCGAAAAAAAACAAAAAACTCTAACATGTTTTATAATAGCTTTTTAAAAGCTTTGCTGACCAACATTGATGACCAACAATGATACGTCTTGATGACGTTTCTAGGGTAGGGCCAAATAGCCTGATTTTGGCTTTATTAGAGTCCAGGTGATGTTATAGAATGCGCTTTAGCTTTTTATGAAGATTAATGCGATAGTCCAAACGATATTTTGCTGACCATAATAAAGCTAAAATTGTTACTTGGGAACGTGCATTGGTTTTTCTCAAGTAAAATGTGAAAAAAGACTCAATTTTTCATAATTTTTCGAAGAAATTCGTGCTATTTCCATCACAAAAAATCTTCACAGAATTGTAGGGTAAAATCACAGAAAATCAGAACTTTTTTCGGCAACCTTGGTTTCAACTCCGAGTGACAAAACAAGGATTTCAAATTTGTTCCGCCTTATTAATCGTTAAAAAAATTCTAGCAAAACATATTTTAGGGGTTTGTTCCTAAAAGTAAAAAAAAAAAAATTCTCTTATAAATTTAATCATCAAAACATCAGTATTTGTTTTATGAATATTACCTGTCATGAACATTCGCGTTCTTAAGGATTTTTCCCTTATTCTTATCGAACCATTTCAATCACTTCGAACAAAAGTTGACGAATATTTGTCGAAACCCTTTGCTGGAAGCTAGTCGAGAAAAAAAAAATCTAATTGTCCAATTTCATGTTTGCTTTTATCATTACGAATAACCCATTTTAACCGATTTCTCTGTTCGTCAAAATCAACCAGCTGCCACGGACTAACGGTAAACGGGCATATTTTGAGACGAAGCTGAAAAAAAAAACACCACATAATCGGTGATCATAAATTTTTGATGCTTCTCCGATTGAACTCCATCGTTCCCCTCCTTCGGAAAAAAAATCCTTCCGCATTGATTAATGATCCTTACGTCGGAATCCCTCAGTTTTCCGGAGGTTCGATTCTACAATAGGCCACTTGCACAATTCGACCACCCTCTTCTGACGGGAATGTTAACAATGTTAGCGAGAAAAAAAAGTAATTCCGAAAACCCGTTGGGAAAACGTGAAAGTCATTGTCTCGTCCTGCTGCTGCCGCAATGACACGGAAAAGCTTCCTCCCCTCAACAAGGATGTTCCCCCTTTCGAAATTGTTGTCCGAAAAAAAACATTTCCCTCATTCAAACGAAATTGAAATGGAAAAATTATTCCAACAATTATCTATTGGACGCAAAGACAGACAGTCAGTGAAACATTTCGGTAGGAAACCTTTGAACTTATAGACTCATTTTTCAAGATTTCCTTCGGACCCTTCGGGAAAAAAACCCAAACAAACCGAAGATTTCGCCGGCATCGAAACACGTGCCCCGGTCGTGAGACATTTTAATCTAGATAAAACGCGGTTCCATCTACGCGATTCCCTCGACCCACACGGCGTTGGAAAGTCTGGAAGCAGCGGGAGAAAATTAGAACGTGACGGTACTATCTAGGCATCTATTCGAAAGTATTTTCAACCCTCTTGTATTCCTGTATTCCGAGGGGGGTGAAATTGCAGGGATCATTTCTACTAGGGGTGTGCGTAATCAATGGTGAAAGCTGCCGGTTTGGCTGGCTGGAAACCCACGCTGCTAGTGTTGAATAATTTATTTCACTTGCTTTATCCTGATGAATTAAAAAAAACTATAATTTAATCAAATTCAAGATTTTTCTACGTAATTTTTCGAACAAAAAACTTTTCTAGAGACAAGTTTTTTTAGCGAATGAGGTTTTTTCCTTTTGCTCGAAGCCAATCAATTCATCACTTTATACGAAATGAGTTTATAAGACTGTCAGGTTTCCGTCAAAGGTTTAAGCTCTATGTTTGTCAACTTTTGTCCGATGTAATGAAAATGAATTGACAATATTGTAGATCGTAGAAAAAAAGAGAGTAGAAAAAAGAGAGTAGAAAAAAGAGAGTAGAAAAAAGAGAGTAGAAAAAAGAGAGTAGAAAAAAGAGAGTAGAAAAAAGAGAGTAGAAAAAAGAGAGTAGAAAAAAGAGAGTAGAAAAAAGAGAGTAGAAAAAAGAGAGTAGAAAAAAGAGAGTAGAAAAAAGAGAGTAGAAAAAAGAGAGTAGAAAAAAGAGAGTAGAAAAAAGAGAGTAGAAAAAAGAGAGTAGAAAAAAGAGAGTAGAAAAAAGAGAGTAGAAAAGAGAGAGTAGAAAAAAGAGAGTAGAAAAAAGAGAGTAGAAAAAAGAGAGTAGAAAAAAGAGAGTAGAAAAAAGAGAGTAGAAAAACAGAGAGTAGAAAAAAGAGAGTAGAAAAAAGAGAGTAGATAAAAGAGAGTAGAAAAAAGATAGTAGAAAAAAGAGAGTAGAAAAAAGAGAAAAGCAAAAAGAGTGTATAAAAAAGAGAGTTGAAAAAAAAGTAGAAAGAAGAGAGAAGATGAAAGGGCGCCTAGAAAAAAAGAGTAGAAAAAAAGAAAGTAGAAAAAAGAGATAAGAAAAGGGAGTAAAAAAAATAGAGCAGGAAAAATAGTGCAGACAAATTAGAAAAAAGAGTAAAATAACAAAGATGGTAGTAACAAGAAAGTAGCAAAAGAGAGAAGAAATTAAAAAGTAGAGAAAAGCTTGTAGAAAAAAGACAAACGAATAAAAATAGAATAAAAAAGTCAGCAGAAAAAAGAGTAGACAAAAAGAGTCAAATAAGAAGGTTAAAATAATTGCAATATAATAGAATGAAAAAAGAGTTATAAACGGAGTAGAAAAAGAGAACAGAAAAACACAAAAAATAGAATAAAATGGAACTCATATAAAATAGAACCGGAGAATTCTTCTGAGAGATGAGAGATGAGAGATGAGAGATGAGAGATGAGAGATAAGAGATGAGAGATGAGAGATAAGAGATGAGAGATGAGAGATGAGAGATGAGAGATGAGAGATGAGAGATGAGAGATGAGAGATGAGAGATGAGAGATGAGAGATGAGAGATGAGAGATGAGAGATGAGAGATGAGAGATGAGAGATGAGAGATGAGAGATGAGAGATGAGAGATGAGAGATGAGAGATGAGAGATGAGAGATGAGAGATGAGAGATGAGAGATGAGAGATGAGAGATGAGAGATGAGAGATGAGAGATGAGAGATGAGAGATGAGAGATGAGAGATGAGAGATGAGAGATGAGAGATGAGAGATAAGAGATGAGAGATGAGAGATGAGAGATGAGAGATGAGAGATGAGATATGAGAGATGAGAGATGAGAGATGAGAGATGAGAGATGAGAGATGAGAGATGAGAGATGAGAGATGAGAGATGGGAGATGAGAGATGAGAGATGAGAAATGAGATATGAGAGATGAGAGATGAGAGATGGAAGATGAGATATGGGAGATGAGAGATGGGAGATGAGAGATGGGAGATAAGAGTTTAGAGATGAGAGATGAGAGATGAGAGATGAGAGATGAGAGATGAGAGATGTGAGATGAGAAATGAGAGATGAGAAATGAGAGATGAGAGATGAGATATCAACGATGAGGGTTAAGTGTTGAGTGAATAAAAGAGATTTAAAAATTGAGAGACGATAGTCGAGAAGGATTGGTTGAAAGATAAAAAAATGTTACGAGCTGAAAATAAGCGATTTAAGAATACACCGATTGAATTGAAGGTTTTTGACATCTTATCCCCAATAGCAATATCGGAATTTCGCAGTCGTTGCAGGGAAAGTTTTCATCTTTATCGGCAGAAGCTGTTCAATCATTGTCAGATTTATCAGATCTTCATTAATGTCCATTCTCAGTTTGTCCTCTGAATGTTTCCGATCCGATCGCTGAAATTTCTCCCTCCAAATTTAGCTCTGACTCATCACAAACACCCTCACCATCGTCAGCTCTAATCAGATTGGCACATAAGTCAAATCTCCATTTTTCACCTGTTTACGATTGCAGATCCACCAGCACTAGTCAGTCGCTGAAATTCGTTGGAAAAACCAGGGAGGACCAGAGAAAAAAAAATCCGAAATCTAAGAAAAAAGATTCCCCCCAAAAAACGAATAATGGCCAGAATGAATTTTCCTGACAAGTCAACGTCGTCGTGGTCGCGCTTTTAGTTAGTAGTCGACGACGGTTGGTTTATTTTTAGCTCGTTCGACTTGAGATTGGTCGGGAAAAAATGTTCCAATCCAAAACAGCAGTCATTGTTGCCAACTACAACACACGTATCCCCCTAGAAGTAGTGAGTTTTGGTGCGAAACCACATTCGGAAAAGACATTCCGAAATGCGTCTGTTTGTCTCACCACCTGCTGATTGAGCTTAACTCATTTTGAACCGGACAAATTGGTTGAGATTTTCCCAACTGTCTTCAATCTTGGGGAAGTTTGACATTTGTCCTGTGGAGTTCGATTCTTTAATTTTTCATTTTGGAAAAAAATTGTCAAAATCGATTACTCACAGTCAAACTTCCACCGATCTAAACAAAAAAAAAGAAAATCACAGATATTTATTTTTCCACCGCCACCGCGCTCAACCACAAGAGATTCGCGCCCCGAGAATGTTGACGACTCGGAAGGTAAAATTTTTGGTTTCCGAACGCGAAGCCGAGTTCGTCTCCAATTGGCTTGGCTGGCGACCGTCAGAAAAGGGGAAAATGTCGTGGGAAATTTTCGGCCGCGAAGAAGCGCACGCGGAAAAAAACCTTGCACACGGCCACTGCTGACGTAAATCGCGCGCGCTTGTAGCTAGTTGTCTCGTGTGTCGTCTTCGTCGTCGTCCAAAAAACATTTTTCCGATGTTTTCCACCCACATGCAGTTCTTTTTTTTTGCTTTTTTACTTTATTTCGTTTGGTTTCGGATTGGCGGCCTGCCTGCCTACCGGGTGCTCTCTGCAGGAATCGGATTGCTTCATCGCTTTAGGCACAGTGGAGTTAAAAAAAATTAAACCGCCAAATGTTACACTTTTTCCAATTTTTCTTTTTACTGACGGTCTACACTTTTGGAGAGATTTTTCCCCCAATGTAACATCACAAAAAACTCAAATCTTCAACTTCAAACAATATTTTCAATATTCTCTTTTTTTAAGCACTCTATTCAAAATTTTCCGATTTTTTATTTTCAACACTCTTTTGCATATTTTTTTAACGCTTTTTATCACCTGTGTATTTCAAACTCATTTTTCAAATTCTCTTTTTAAATTCATTTTTTTTCTTTTTTTTTCGACTATTTTCTATGAAATTTCTTTCTACTTCCTACTCTTGTTTGAAAATCTTCAAGTATCGTTTCTTAACTTAAAATTTACAGTTGAAATCAAAAACAGAGGAGAGAATTATTTCGAGTTAAAAAGAGCAAATTAGAGAAAGAGAATTTTAAGAAGCCATTTAGGAAAAAAGTTTGGAAATTGATGGGAAAAAACTATTAAATGTAAATTAAAAAATTAATGAAAAATGTGCGTGTGGGCGTGGGTAGAACTAACAACAGAAAAAAGAGTAAAAAAAAGCGTAGAAAGAAGAGTAGAAAAAAGAGTAGAAAAAAGAGTAGAAAAAAGAGTAGAAAAAAGAGTAGAAAAAAAAGTAGAAAAAGAGTAGAAAAAGAGTAGAGAAAGAGTAGAAAAAGAGGAGCAAAAAGGGAGTGAGAAAAAGAGAGTAGAAAAAAGAGAGAATAAAAAAAAGAGTAGAAAAAAGAAAGTAGATAAAAGAGAGTAGAAAAAAGAGAGTAGAAAATAGGGAGTGGAAAAACAAGAGTAGAAAAAAGAGAGAAGAAACAAGAGAGTAGAAAAAAGAGAGTAGAAAAAAGGGAGAAGAAAAAAAAAGAATAGAAAAAAAGAGTAGAAAAAAGAGAGTAGATAAAAGAGAGTAGAAAAAAGAGAGTAGAAAAAGAGAGTAGAAAAAAGAGAGTAAAAAAAAGTAGAACAAAGAGAGTAAAAAAAAGAAAGTAGAAAAAGGAGAGTAGAAAAAGAAGAGTCGAAAAAATTCAGTAGGAAAAAGATAGTAGAAAAAAGAGAGTAAAAAAAAAGAGCAGAAAAAAAGAGTAGAAAAAAGAGAGTAAAAAAAGAGAGTAGTAAAAGAGAGTAGAAAAAAGAGTGTAGAAAAAAAAAGTAGAAAAGAGAATGTAGAAAAGAGAATGTAGAAAAGAGAATGTAGAAAAGAGAATGTAGAAAAAAGAGAGTAGAAGGAAGGGAGTTAAAAAAAGAGAGTAGAAAAAAGAGTAGAAAAGAGAATGTAGAAAAAAAGAGAATAAAGAGAATAGAAAAAAGAGAGAAGAAAAAAGAGAGTAGAAAAAAGAGAGTAGGAAAAACAGAGTAGAAAACAAGAGAGTAGAAAAAAGAGAGTAGAAAAAAGAGAGTGAAAAAAAGAGAGTAGAAAAAAAAGAGTAGAAAATAGATTGTAGAAAAAGAAGAGTCGAAAAAATTTAGTAGAAAAAAGAGAGTAAAAAAAAGAGAGTAGAAAAAAGAGAGTAGAAAAGGAGAGTAAAAAAAGAGAGTAGAAAAAAAGTAGAAAAAAGTATGTAGAAAAAGGAGTGTAGAAAAAAGAGAGAAGAAGGAAGGGAGTGAAAAAAAGAGAGTAGAAAAAAGAAAGTAGAAAAATGAGTAGAAAAGAGAATGTAGAAAAATAGAGAAAAAAGAGAATAGAAAAAAGAGAGCAGAAATAAGAGAGAAGGAAAAAGAGAGCAGAAAAAAGAGAGTAAAAAAAAGTAGAAAAAGGAGAATAGAAAATAGAGTGTAGAAAAAGAAGATTTAGTAGAAAATTAAGTAGAAAAAAGAGAGTAAAAAAAAGAGAGTAGAAAAAGAGAGTTAAAAAAGAGAGTAGAAAAAAGAGAATAGAAAAAAAGTAGAAAAGAGAATGTAGAAGAAAGAGAGTAGAAGGAAGGGAGTGAAAAAAGGAGAGTAGAAAAAAGAAAGTAGAAAAAAAAATAGTATGTGGAAATAAGAGAGTAGTTAAAATAGAGTAGAAAATAGAGAGTAGAAAAAAGAGAGTAGAAAAAAAGAGTAGAAATAAGAATGTAGAAAGAAGAGAATAAAGAGAATTGAAAAAGAGAGCAGAAAATAGAAAGTTGAAAAATGAAAGTAGGAAAAAGAGAGTAGAATAAAGGCAGTGAAAAAAGAGAGTATAAAAAGAAAGTTGAAAAAATTGAGTAGAAAAAAAGAGTTAAGACAAAAGAGAATTGGATAAAAGAGAAGTAAAAGTGTGTGGAGTCTTGAAAAAAGAGAGTGGAAAATTGAGAATAAAATAAAGAATCCTTTCTATGTTTCTTTTCTGATCATCTTTTTAAGTTTTATTTTTCATTTTTCTCTCTCTCTCTTTTCTTTTCTTTTGTTTTCAATATGTTTTTGAACTCTCTTTATCAACTCTCTTTTTCTCGCTTTTCAAATCTTCTGCTACAACTTCCCTTTTACAACTCCCTGTTCAAAATTCTACTGTTCTATGCGTTTACCTTTTTTCTAATTTTTTTTTTCAAGTTTTTTTACTCTTTGTTTAAAAGTCTGCAATTATCAATTCTCAACCTAAAACGTCAAAGACAAAATCATAATAATATTTGAATTGAGGGTCGTTGAGAGGCGAAAGTTGAAAGTCGACAATTTTGAGTCCAGAATCGAGATTCGGGAATTGAAAGCCTAGAAGCGATAGCCGAGAGTCGAGAAGTAAGAATCGATAATCGAGAGTCGGGTATTTAAAATCGATAGTCGAGAGTTTAGAATCGAGAATCGAGAGTTGAGAGTCGAAAGTTGAGAGTCGAAAACTGAAAGCTGGGAGTTGATAGTAGTCTAGAGTTGAGAGTTTCGTGTCGTGAAATCGAGAATCGGTAGTCGACAGTTGAGAATCGATAGTTAGGAGTTGATTGTCGAGTATTGAACGTCGAAAGACGTTATCGATTCTCGACTCTCGATTCTTAACTTTTAAACCTCGATTCTCGAATCTCATTGTTCTACTATCGACATTAGACGTTCAATTCTCGACTTTCAACTCTCAACTCTTGATTATCGATTCTCAACTTTCAACTATTGCTTCCTGATTGTCGACTATCGATTTTCGATACAAAATTCTCAACTCTCAGTTTTTGACCCTTAACTTTCAACAAAACTCAGTCTAGAATCGAGAGTTGACAGTCGAGAGGCTTGAGTCTAGTACCGAGAATCGAGAGTTGAAAGCCTAGAATCAATAGCCGAGAGTCGAGACTAAGAATCGATAATCGAGGGTCGTGAACTAAGAATCGATAATCGAGAGTGGAGAATTGAAATTCGACAGTCAAAAGTTTAAAATCGATAGTCTTGAGTTGAGAGTTGAGAGTCGAAAACTTAGAGTTGGGAGTTGAAAGTTTAGTGTTGAGAGTCTAGAGTTGAGAGTTTTGTGTCGTGAATCGAGAATCGGTAGTCGTGACTTGAGATTCGATAATCGATAGCAGGAAGTTGAACATCGAAAGTCGTTTTCAATTCTCGACTCTCAACTCTCAAACCTCAATAACAACTCTCAAAGTTCTACTCTCGACATTCGACGCTAAATTCTCGACTTTCAACTCCCAACTCTCGATTATCGATTCTCAACTTTCGACTATCGATTCTCGACCCAAAACTCTCAACTCTAGACTTTAAACACTCAGCTTTCGACCCTCAACTCTCGACTAAACTCAGTCTAGGGTTGAGAGTTGAATGTCAAGAGTGAAGAGTTGAGAATCGGAAGTGGAGAGTCGAGAGTTGAAAGTGAGAAAGTTGAGAGTCGGCAATCGAGATTTGAGACATTAGACACATTCTGAGCTTAATTTGGGATAACAACTTTAAAATGCGTTTTCTGGCCTTTAGAAGCGTTTTTTTCGACATTATGAGCTTAATTTGGGATCAAATGAGCGTTGAGAATCGAGAATGGAGAATCGAAAATTAAATAAGAGATATCAGATATGATATAAATAACAAATTAGAAATGAGGAATGTAACTAATTACTAGGAGATGAGATATTAGATAAAATTGAGAAAGTAAGTACTAAGTACATATTAAACTTTGTGAACATAAAATCTTGTGTTAGAAAAAAAGTCATTTTGGATAAGTTAGAAGCAAAAAAAGGAGACAAAACATTCGAAAAAATTTGCAAATTCCCAAGAAATATCTCACTGTGAGTCCCTGTCACATCAAACGTTGTAACGCTGTGTGGCATCGTAACCAAGAGAAGAGAGTATTAAAAAAAGACTTTGAAAAATACTCCACGCAGCAGCAGTGTTTTGGCTGCTATGGTGGCAAATCAGCAAAACCAAAGTGCTCAGAATAATACAAAAAAAAAAATCAAAACCTTACATTTTTTGGACGACCACAGCTTCCGAACGCCTCCACCGAAAAATTTTTCCACCGTTTTGGTTGTCATTATTTTTTTTTTCTTTCTCTGTAGAATGATTTTTATCTCCTTTGACGTGGACCGCACCGGACGAACGGGAAAAATTCTTCATTTTGACAGAGAGAGATCGTGGTTTTGAGTTTGTTTTTCGCCGTGTGTAATCCTCTGTGAGCGACTTTGTATGTTTCGTTTTTTTTTGTGTTTGTTTTTCTTCTCGGTAGAGAATTTGTTGGTGAATCACTGGTTTTTGTTTTGACGATTTTGTCAAACGCGGTTGCATGTGACAGTTCAAGTCCGGGGTATGTTTTGGATGATGCACCCTCTCTAGGAAGCTTAGTCACTAATTTGTTTGTTTTCCACTTTGAATCGTTGCTAGATTCTAGTTTTTTCTTACCTTCAAATAACGGGGCTTCGAATTCACTTAAGGTAAACGGAAAAAATGAACTCCCTTCACCTGGCTCGATTCTCGAGCCCTGAGGCTAGAGATGATTTTCGCAACCGGGCTGATAGGGGTCCAAGAAATGGCACGACCTCTCTCAAGTTGGTCCAAGAACATTCAACACCTTTTCGTGTTATTGTGGCCTTCTGTCTTCTTTGAAATAGATTAAACACGAATGAGAAAAACACTCCAAATGCACATGTGCCGTTGCTTTCTGAGGTTTGTTTTGCACTTTAAAACGTTAGTCAGCATACATTCATTTTTCAGAGCTGGATGGCCCCCTGGAGGGGAATTTTTTCGAGGGCACTTATCATCAGTTTGGGATTCTAACTTGGGTTCTCGAGAGGAGTTCAGCCCTCCAAGATGCCTTGCAGGCATCACAGGAGGAAACCGAAATCGTGATTTTGGTGAAACATAGGGATTGGGTTTCTAGCTGTAGACCCCCCAACTTTGTGAGACCGCCAATGAATTATGCAATCTAGATTAAAGCCCGGCTGGTGTTGAGAGATTCTAGCGTTCAAATAAACGAGGTGGTCTCTCTGCAACACTTGAAAGTATCTTGTTGTTTATTATTCTTTGGTGGTTTGCTGCAGAATTGAGCTATTTTTACTATTTCTTAGAAAGGCTAGTTTGTTACGGAGATCAGATAGCAGGTTCTTTTTATACCTTTTTCAATTCTGTTGTTCTGAAATTATCGAACATTCTTTTAATATTTTTTTTTCTTCTTTCTTTTCAGGTAAACATTTCTTCCAGAACACTAAGGATTCTTAGGAAATGAGATCGGTAATTCAATAAAAAAAAATCATTTCTTTCTTGCGTTATTTTATCGCTAACAAGGATAATAAATCAATCGAAAATTGTATAGTTCCAAAGACTTTATGTTATTAAGAACTCAAGATAAATAGTATTTAAAACCGAGATTTTGAGAAGAGACTCGATTTCAAAACCTATCATTTGAATTGTGAACACTTAAAAATTCTGTGTTATTTAAAGAAAAATACGAAAAAAAGAACATTCCAATAACGCAGTGTACAGGATCATTTATTTTTGATTCAAACTTTCAGATTTTTTTTTATAAATTAAGTCCAACATGATGAAAACAGATTTTGAAAACATTCAACAAAAATTTACCTTCAGAAAACACCTTGATTCAAAGAACAAGAAGTTGTTCTGTTGTTTTTCAAAAACTGGGGTAGTTTTTGTTGAAGCGGGTTTAAATGTTTTTTTATTTAAAGTCAGATCTTCTTTTCTTTTTTTTTTATTTTCAATGAACATATTAAAACTTGCACAAGTTAATTTGGATATTCTCTTCAGTTAAAAAAATTATTATTTTGAATGCACAAGTATGAATAACTTATGTGTAAATATAGTTTTTAATGCAAAAATTAGCAAAAAACTAGTGTTTGAAAAATATAAAAAAAATAATAAAAAGGTAAATAATAAATACAAAAAAAAACAATAAAAAAAAATGAAAAAAAACAATGAAAAAAAATTTAAAAAAAAAATAAAAATAAAAAAAAAAAGAAAAAAATATGAAAAAAAAATAAAAAATGAAAAAAAAATAAAAAATGAAAAAAAATTTAAAAAAAAAATTAAAAATTAAAAAAATTTAAAATGCAAAAAAAAAATTTAAAAAATTGGAAATGGAAAATAATAAAAATATTTGAATTAAAAGCATAAAATTAAATTAAATCACAAGGAAAGAACTATAGAAACTTAAATCAAAAATATACTTAGGTTCACAGAAAAAATACAGAAAATAAACTGAAAAAAACAAATAAAGGAAAAATGAACTTAAAATGAAATGAAAATCGAACTGATGGAAAAAGAATAAACTTGAAAAAAAAAATTAAAAAAAAACAAACTGGAAAAATTTAAAATAAACAATAAACTGCAGAACAAAACAAGTAAGAAGGAAAAATGAAAGGAATAAAAAAGAACTAAAGAGAAAAATAAGGAAACGAAAAAAACAAGCAAACAGAAAAAAAGTTAAGAACAATTTTTTTTAAATGTAAATATAAATAAAAAAAGGAAAAACAAAAAAAAATATATATAAAAACGGAAAAGAGAAAAAAAAAATAAAAAAATAAACAACAAAATAGACAAATTAAAAGACAATATTAAAAAAAGAGAAAAAATTGAAAAGAGAAAAAAAATTTAAAAAAAATAAGAGAAAAAAATGAATAAGATTAAAAATTGTAAAACAGAAAAAATTAAAAAAGGAAATGAGAAAAAAATAAACGGAACAGAGAAAAATAGTAAAAAAGAAATTTAAAAAACGAAAAAGAGAAAAAAATAAAAAAGAGAAAAAAATATAAAAGAAAGAAAGAGAAAAACAAATAAAAAGAGAAAAAGAGAAAAAAAATTGAAAGAGAAAAAGAGAAAAAAAATACACATGAAAAAAAAAATAAGAAAGAGGAAAAAATAAGAAAGAGAGAAAAAAAAGGAGAAAACATTGAAAAGAGAGAAAAATTAAAAAGAGAAATAAAATTAAAATTAGAAAAAAATTAAAAAGAGAAAAAACAAATAAAAACAAATAATTATGAAAAAAAAATTAAAAAGAAAACAAAAAGAAAAAAAGAGAATAGAAATAAATACAAAGAATGAAAATAAATAACGAGAGTAAAAAGAAATAAAAAAAAAAAGAAAATTGAAAAAAAATAAAAAAAAATAAAAAAGAGCAAAAAATGAAAAAAGAAAAAAAGAAAAAACTTAAAAGAGAAAAAAATTAAAAAAGAGGAAAAATAAAAATATATATATATACAGACCCCGTACGTTTTTGGCAACAAGCCCGAACATTTTGTGTTGCCAAAATCGAACGGTTTTTTCTCTGAAATTTTGTTCTCTTATATTCACAAAATAACTCTTTTATTATCATTAACATTATTTTAAATCAATTTCTTACCATTTTTAGAATTTTTAATAATTTTTTTCTCATGTTTTTGATGCATTTTGTACTTTTTTTGTTTTGTTTATAATCTTTGGTTTTTGTTGTCATTTCTGCAGTTTTTATCATTCTTCATCATTTTTAAGTTGATTTTGTCATTTTTAGTCATTTGTCTGTATTTGTTTTTGATTTTTTTTTTTAATTTTTCATCTTTTTGTAATTTTTGAGTACTTAATAATTAAAAAAAAACTTTTGTTTTTGTTGTTGTACTCCATCACCATTTCTGAACGTAAAAACGTATTTTTGATGTTTGTCTTAATTATATTGATCCTGTTATAAAGAAAACATGTGCAAAATCGGATGTTGCCAAAATAAAAAAGAGAAAACACATAAAAAAGTGAAAAAAAATAAAAAATAGATTTTTTTTAAAGAGGAAACAAAAAAAAAGTAAAACTGAAAAAATATAAAAAGAGAAAAAAATTTAAAAAAGAGAAAAAAATTAAAAAAAGAGTAAAAAATTAAAAAAAGAGGAAAAAATTAAAAAAAGAGAAAAAAATTAAAAAAAGAGAAAAAAATTAAAAATGATTTTTATCTCCTTTGACGTGGACCACACCGGACGAACGGGAAAAATTCTTCATTTTGACAGAGAGAGATCGTGGTTTTGAGTTTGTTTTTCGCCGTGTGTAATCCTCTGTGAGCGACTTTGTATGTTTCGTTTTTTTTTTGTGTTTGTTTTTCTTCTCGGTAGAGAATTTGTTGGTGAATCACTGGTTCACCAAGGTGGTCTCTCTGCAACACTTGAAAGTATCTTGTTGTCTATTACTCTTTGGTGGTTTGCTGCAGAAATGAGCTATTTTTACTATTTCTTAGAAAGGCTAGTTTGTTACGGAGATCAGATATAAGGTTTTTTTGACACCTTTTTCTATTCTGCTGTTCTGAAATTGGCGAACATTCTTCTAACATTTCGTTTTTTTCTCTCTTTTCAGGTAAACATTTCTTCCAGAACACTAAGAATTCTTAGCAAATGGGATCGGTAATTCAACAAAAAAAATCATTTCTTTCTTGCGTTATTTTATTACTAATTAGAATAATTAATCAATCGAAAATTGTATAGTTTCGAAGACTTTATGTTATTTAGAACTCAAGATAGTATTTGAAACTCAGGTTTTGAGAAAAAGATTCGATTTCAAAACTTATCTTTGAATTGTGAACACTTAAAAATTCTGTGTTATTTAAAGAAAAATACGAAAAAAAGAACATTCCAATAACGCAGTGTACAGGATCATTTATTTTTGATTCAAACTTTCAGATTTTTTTTTATAAATTAAGTCCAACATGATGAAAACAGATTTTGAAAGCATTCAACAAAAATTTACCTTCAGAAAACACCTTGATTCAAATAACATGAAGGTGTTCTGTTGTTTTTCAAAAATTGGGGTGGTTTTTGTTGAAGCGGGTTTAAATTTTTTTTTATTTAAAGCCAGATCCTTCGGAATTGCATCAGCTTTGTTCGTTTTCAATGAACATATTAAAACTTGCACAAGTTAATTTGGATATTCTCTTCAGTTAAAAAAATTATTGTTTTGAATGCACAAGTATGAATAACTTATGTGTAAATATAGTTTTTAATGCAAAAATTTGCAAAAAACTAGTGTTTGAAAAATATAAAAAAATAATAAAGGTAAATAATAAATACAAAAAAAACAATAAAAAAAAATGAAAAAAAAACAATGAAAAAAAATTAAAAAAAAAATTAAAATTAAAAAAAAAAGAAAAAAATATTAAAAAAAAAATAAAAAATGAAAAAAAAAATAAAAAATTAAAAAAAAAATTAAAAATAAAAAAAATTTAAAATGCAAAAAAAAATTAAAAAATTGGAAATGGAAAATAATAAAAATATTTGAATTAAAAGCATAAAATTAAATTAAATCACAAGGAAAGAACTATAGAAACTTAAATCAAAAATATACTTAGGTTCACAGAAAAAATACAGAAAATAAACTGAAAAAAACAAATAAAGGAAAAATGAACTTAAAATGAAATGAAAATCGAACTGATGGAAAAAGAATAAACTTGAAAAAAAAAATTAAAAAAAAAACAAACTGGAAAAATTTAAAATAAACAATAAACTGCAGAACAAAACAAGTAAGAAGGAAAAATGAAAGGAATAAAAAAGAACTAAAGAGAAAAATAAGGAAACGAAAAAAACAAGCAAACAGAAAAAAAGTTAAGAACAATTTTTTTTTAAATGTAAATATAAATAAAAAAAGGAAAAACAAAAAAAAATATATATAAAAACGGAAAAGAGAAAAAAAAAATAAAAAAATAAACAACAAAATAGACAAATTAAAAGACAATATTAAAAAAAGAGAAAAAATTGAAAAGAGAAAAAAAATTTAAAAAAAATAAGAGAAAAAAATGAATAAGATTAAAAATTGTAAAACAGAAAAAATTAAAAAAGGAAATGAGAAAAAAAAATAAACGGAACAGAGGAAAATAGTAAAAAAGAAATTTAAAAAACGAAAAAGAGAAAAAAATAAAAAAGAGAAAAAAATATAAAAGAAAGAAAGAGAAAAACAAATAAAAAGAGAAAAAGAGAAAAAAAATTGAAAGAGAAAAAGAGAAAAAAATACACATGAAAAAAAAATAAGAAAGAGGAAAAAATAAGAAAGAGAGAAAAAAAAGGAGAAAACATTGAAAAGAGAGAAAAATTAAAAAGAGAAATAAAATTAAAATTAGAAAAAAATTAAAAAGAGAAAAAACAAATAAAAACAAATAATTATGAAAAAATAATTAAAAAGAAAACAAAAAGAAAAAAAGAGAATAGAAATAAATACAAAGAATGAAAATAAATAACGAGAGTAAAAAGAAATAAAGAATAAAAAAGAAAATTGAAAAAAAATAAAAAACAAAAAAAAAGAAAAAAAAATAAAAAAGAGCAAAAAATGAAAAAAGAAAAAAAGAAAAAACTTAAAAGAGAAAAAAATTAAAAAAGAGGAAAAATAAAAATATATATATATACAGACCCCGTTCGTTTTTGGCAACAAGCCCGAACATTTTGTGTTGCCAAAATCGAACGGTTTTTTCTCTGAAATTTTGTTCTCTTATATTCACAAAATAACTCTTTTATTATCATTAACATTATTTTAAATCAATTTCTTACCATTTTTAGAATTTTTAATAATTTTTTTCTCATGTTTTTGATGCATTTTGTACTTTTTTTGTTTTGTTTATAATCTTTGGTTTTTGTTGTCATTTCTGCAGTTTTTATCATTCTTCATCATTTTTAAGTTGATTTTGTCATTTTTAGTCATTTGTCTGTATTTGTTTTTGATTTTTTTTTTTAATTTTTCATCTTTTTGTAATTTTTGAGTACTTAATAATTAAAAAAAAACTTTTGTTTTTGTTGTTGTACTCCATCACCATTTCTGAACGTAAAAACGTATTTTTGATGTTTGTCTTAATTATATTGATCCTGTTATAAAGAAAACATGTGCAAAATCGGATGTTGCCAAAATAAAAAAGAGAAAACACATAAAAAAGTGAAAAAAAAATAAAAAATAGATTTTTTTTAAAGAGGAAACAAAAAAAAAGTAAAACTGAAAAAATATAAAAAGAGAAAAAAATTTAAAAAAGAGAAAAAAATTAAAAAAAGAGTAAAAAATTAAAAAAAGAGGAAAAAATTAAAAAAAGAGAAAAAAATTAAAAAAAGAGAAAAAAATTAAAAAAAGAGAAAAAAATTAAAAAAAGAGGAAAAAATTAAAAATAGGGAAAAAAATTAACAAAGAGAAAAAAATTAAAAAAAGAGAAAAAAATTAAAAAAGAAGAAAAGAAAATAAAATAAGAAAAAAAAGAAAAAAAAATAGAAAAAAACATAAAAATAAAAAAAAATAAAAAAAAGAGAAAAAATATAAAAGAAAAGAGAGAAAAAAAATAGAGAGAATAAATAAAAAAAAGAGAAAAAAATAAAAAAAAAGAAAAAATAAAGAAAGAGAAAAAAATAAAAAAAAAAAGAAAAAAAAGAAAAAAATAAAAAAATAGAAAAAGAGAAAAAAATTTAAAAATTGAGAAAAAAAAATTTTAAAAAATGAGAGAAAAATAAAGAAAAGAGAAAAAAAATAAAAAAGAGAAAAATAATAAAAAGCGAGAAAAAAAAGTAATAAAAGAGAAAAAATCCAAAAAAAAAAATTAAAAAAAGAGAAAAAATTTAAAAATATGAGAAAAATAGAGAAAAAAGGGAAAAAAGGAAAAAATTAAAAAAGGAAAAAATAAAAGGGAAAAAAATTGTAAAAACGAGAAAACATTAAAAAGGGGAATAAATAAAAAACGAGAAAAATATAAATTAAAAATAAAAAGAGAATAATAAATAAAAAAAGGCAAAAATTAAAAGAAGGAGAACATGAAAAAAGGAAAACAATTAATAGAGAACAAAATTAAGAAGAATTTAAAATAATAAAGATATATCAATTAATTAATGAAATCAAACAATAATATGTACATGAATTAAGCATATGAAAATTGAAAAATTGGAAAAAAGTTTATGATGTATTGACAATTAGGTGAAAAGAAATAAAAGAAATATTGATTTATTGAAAAAATATACGGAAAAAATTGGATTAAAAAGAAAATGAAAAATGGATAAAATATTTTTTGGTTATCCAAAAGAATGAAAAAAATAAAAAAAAACGCCAATAAAAATTAAGCAAGGAAGCCAGCAAACTGGGAAAACCGGAAATTGCAAATTGAACCGGAAAAACCTGGAATTTCGAACCAAAACCGGGAGAATTCTTCATGGATCGTTTTTCCCATACATAAACAAATTGAATTCTAAAGTTGATTCATTTCATCATGACTGATTTTTATTTTCTCAGAGGTGGTAAAATAATCGGGATTCAAATTCCATTGAGGGAAAGGTTCAGAATTCCTTTTAAAATAGGGATTTCAGAGCTCATTGTACACTTTCCAGTGCCCTGAAGTGTTCCAGTTCCAATAAATTCTGTCTATTTTTTCAATATGTAAGGACTGAAATATCGTAGAGAACTTTCTCGACGAACTTCACATCTCCAACACTAAGATTGATACTGAACATTTTTCTTTTAACTAGAATTATTGAACACTGGTCAAGAATTAGAGATGTTGTAAACTTCATCAGATGCTCGTTTTTTTTAATTAAAATGTTAGCTGAATCGAGACTTGAAGAAATGAACAGAAATGTGACAAAAATACGTTTAATTTTTACGTCCGTGGATTAACAAAATTTCCTGAACCTAGATTGCCAGCGGTTGGATTCGATCCCCGGTCGTCTGGCTTATAAGCCAACCCTGAAAAATTTTCACAACAATTCTCGTACCAATTCAACTTTCACACTCACCAGTCGTAATCCCTAGACTCATTTTCACATGACTTCACGCGCGGGTTCAATATAGTTTTCCAATTGTAGCTCACACAGAGCACAGTTACATGACATAAGTATTATGGTGGTACTTTTTTTCTACTCCTCCATAGCGAACAGTTGTTATTGTTGCCACTTTGAATGACAAAGCATATATTGCATAAGTGCAGGCAAACACCATCTATTTTCTTCAAAAGGTTTATTTCAATTCACAATTGCCATGGTTCGAAAGCAACATCAACAGCAACATCCACATAGTAAAGTAATTGAGCTTTAATGTTCACTCCCCCAAGTCAGCTGGTTTGGCTGCTGTAATCTTGTTCCAATTTTCTTTCTTTTGTCCCTTATGCGGGGAATTGCAGTGCCGCATATTTGTCAGCTTCGACATGGAGAGACTTGGGAATGTCTGTTTCATACTGATAGAGGCAGTTTAATCTGTTTCAGTTGTGGGAGGCCGAAGGGTAGTCAACGAGGCGAAAGTCATTGAACGACGAAAAAACCATGAAAAGAAATTGCACCATGCTCTCTCTCTGTCTCTAGAGAGCATAAATTATGCAACGGCCGCAGTCAGCATAAAACCAAATGGTCAAACTGGGGGAATTTTAGCAATAACTATCTGAAGAAAATGGGAAAAAAAGACAATACCTCAAATATCTGTTTTATAATGGTGCAAAACTAAGGGAAAAAGGGTAAGTCATCCAAAGGGGAGGAACGTCAACGTCACGAATTTCTCAAACAACTTATTTATCATTAACACCATTCGGATTGCTGCTGAAGCCGGCACCTTTTCTCATTCACCGGTTCTCCTCCTCCAGAGGCCCTAATCAAAACCGATTTCGCAGTCATGCTTTAGTTTGGTGTGGTTGCTGGTCTCATTTTTGATACAGTTTCCAATTTCGTAATTTTGCGGGAGAGACACCAGATTTCACCTATTTTTATACCGTACCTACCAAAGTTGAGGTTTGTTTTTTTGCTCTTCAGTTTAACGGTCGCTCCATCGATAACTATTATTACCACCATCCGAATGAATGGCTTGTCGTACTGAACCTTTACGTTTGATCTGTACTTTGGCGGTGGTGTTTACTAGTTAGTTTTCACCTGATCCAAGCGAGGTTGCGAAATTCCCTCCGGGGACGCGCAAAAAGAGGTATGCCGATCGGGCATTATCTTTGTTCAGCCGAGCTCAGTTGGGCTGCAGTAAGGTGGTTCAGAATAGAAAAATCCCTATCTAAGTACTTACTAATCAGAATTCAACTTTTTTCTAGAATTGTAGTTATCATTCTGAAATTTTTGGAACCTAATGCCTAAGCTTCAGCTGCTGGCCCATAGACCCTAATCCTCCCTAATCGTAATCCAGCCCCTTAAATCATCAATACTCAAGACTCCAGTTATTAGTCTCTCGTTATTGTTACCTATTCTCTTTTCCCTAGTCTTTAATATGCTGTCCTAAATCCCAAGCCTCAAATTCCTTGTTACAGTCCTATAGTTCCTAGTCTATACCACTAAATTTTTGAATCTCTATTCACAAGTCCTTAGTCTCTAGCCCCAGATCATAAATCCCTAGCCTTAAAACAATATTATCGCACATCTAGTCTCTAGTACCTAATTTGAAGTCCTTAGCCCCATGTCACCAGTCCCTAGTATCTAATCCCTTGTCCTAGGACCCGGGTTTAACACCATTTTCGGAGAGAGCGAAAATGGAACTCATAAGCTTTCGATCAGGAAGTCTGCATCGATACTATAAACATCAGGAAGCATCACATGTGCAAAATGTTGATCAGCTTACAAAAATGATAGTTGATCCCAAAAGTATACCCAAGTGGTGGACACCAGAAATAGCCGAACTGCGTGCAAGCTGCCTAAAAGCCAGGCGGCGAACTCAACGATTGAGAATCGATGCCGATAGAGACACGAGGTGCCGTCCAGGGTTCAACACAAGCGGGCTATTAGGACAAGCAAAGAGAGCTGTTACAAAACACTACAACAGAGCTTAGATGACAACCCATGGGTCCAAGCCTATGGAGTTGGACTAGCGAGATTCGAAGTGGCTCGAGGTCGTCGACCAAAAAGTGTCCGGAAAAATTGAAGGAGATCGTTGCGCATCTTTTCCCGCAGCACAGTGGCCACTAGTCCTGTACGACAGTGCCCACTAGCCCACTTGCAGTGAACAAGGCCCCTGACCATTCCGGATTCTTCCAGAGTGGTGTTACAAAAGCGTCTTCGACGAAGGGTATTTCCCTAACCTGAGGAAATCTGCGAAGCTACCGAAACCTGGAAAACCCCCACGACATCCATCATCGTACAGACCCATTTGCCTACTGGATACCCTCGGTAAACTGCTAGAGAGGATAACAGTGGACTTTCAGAATAATCTACTGCCTCAACAGCGGATGTTCCACAGGGTTCCTTACTAGGACCTGTGCTCTGAAATGCCTATATAATGAGATGTTCATGTTGGAACTACCAGCAGGTGCGCAGATAGTCGGATTTGGAATATCGTTTCCGTGCCAATGGTCACCTGCGAAACAATCGAGGAGGTCGAAGACCTTGCAACGGTCTCTGTAGAAAGGGCTGTGCCGCAAATGGATATTACTGTTGGAGGACACAGCACATCTCCGAAGCAGCTGCTGAAATATCTCGGAGTAACGGTCGACAATTGCTCAAGCTTCGGTGCACATGTCAAATACTGTTATGATAGTGCGTCGAAAGTCATCGACTCATTGGCCTGGATTATGTCGAACTGTCATGGTCCAAAGAGTAGTAAGAGACGTCGATACGGAGGAGCGGCCTGGAGCTCCGCCATAGAAGTAGAGCGCAACAGATCCAAATTACAGAGCACGCATCGGCTGATAGCCATGCGAATTTCCTGTGCATACAGGATCATCTCAACAGATGCAGCTTTAGACATCGCGGGTATGGTTCCCATCGACATAACTCTGGCAAAGGATAAAGAGTGTTACGTAGCTAGAGCAGTTAGAGGAGTTCTCAAGGCTCAACAAGCAGCGTCAAACGTAAGTATGAAGAGATCAACTTTTACCTGACGCAGTTCCTTTCGAGCCATGGTTGCTTCCGGCAATATCTTCATCGGTTTATACTCATCAGTTAGCCGTATTGCTCGGAGTGCGTGGATATGGAGGTCTGTTAAGACGTATGAAACTTCTAACCTTGAACGCTGAGAATGTTTTGAATGAAATGTATAGGGCGTATTTGTATTTTCAAGGCTCGCAGGTCATGTGCGATCTGATACCGATCAGGAAAGAGGATGAACGGAGAGAAAGAGAAATTCAACCTACATAACTTAACAAGCTCTAGGAAGGTCTTGGGTCTCGTACGACTCCACTAATCTAAAGCAACGCGATTTGGGGGCTTGGTATAACCCTAATCTGGACTCACACGTGTGGTGAGACCTATAAAGTCTCACGTACTCAGCTACGATCTTTCCTACAGCAAGAGGAACTTGAGAAGGAAAAGGGAAAAACGGTGGATGATGAGCACAGCCTACCCCTGGTGAAGGTGAAGGTGAAACCAAGGCACACAAAGTCCAAGGTGGTTTTAGTGGGACGAACCCTCTCACGGCAGCAAACACACCCGGCTGTTGTGGTTTGAAGGCAAATTTCCATCTTGTAAAATAAGAAATAAAATAAAAAAAAATCCGTTTTCCCTAGAAATAGGCCTTAGTTTCTAGTCTCTAGACCCCCTGGTCCTACTATTCTGAATTTTGAATATAGCTTAGTTTGCAGTCCGCAGATCAAGTCTCGCATTCTAACCATCCTTACTTCGCGGTCAGCATTTCTTAGTCTTATCTCCAGTCTGGAGTTCTGACCTCATAGTGGTTTGGGTCGTTTCCAGATAAAGCTGTTAAGGCTAGTGAACTCATCCGTAATCTCCTACGTCGTTGAAGAAAGAACAACTTCTACTAAAGCTTAGAGGCAGGGAGACTTTAAGCCATTTCCACTTCCTTGCCATTTTGTGTTTAGAATAATTTACCAAGTCAAGTTTCAATTTCGCGACTGTAATTTGGTACCCTGATACACTTGCGAGATTTTCGAGGTATAGTTCAAAGAACTAAAACGCTTCCTGTAGACTTAACATTAGAAAAGGGATAGGCCCAAAGCGGCACGTTATCCAAACATACGAGAAAATTGATCAGATCAGATTTTCGACGCTACTAACCGGGCTAAGTATACTTACTCTGGTTCAAACAGCTTCAAATCTCTTTCCGTTTGAGGTCACAGGAGTAAGTCCAGTGAATCTACAGAAAATTACTCAATCAGGGAGTCAACCACTGTCGGTAGATACTCACGGGTAGAGAGGTTCTCGATGCTGGGCGAGCCTCTCGAGTCGCTGTAGGATGTCATCACAGTCCGGAAACGACCGAGTCTTAGCGTTCAAAGTCCCGAACGTGTGCCGTGACAGGCGCGAGTCCAGGGCACACAACGGGAAGAAAAAAAACCGCGGGGCCAGAAATCTTAGGGTTGTTAGCCAAAAAAGGATATTAGAAGACCGGACAACGGTCGTAGTAGACTAACCCAAACGATGGAGGACTATCGATAGAGTGCGTCCGATCCCACGGTTTGAAGCTACAAAGATTGGGATACAACTTCTGCGTAGCGGATGCCGTAGAATGTTCCACCTTCGCGGAGTATCCGAAGCATGCGGTTCTCAACGGTCGAAGCTGTTGGGATATACCTTCTTCGTAGGGGTTATTGTTGGGAAAGGGGAATAGTTACTGGTAGAGTGGTTCTCGACGCGGGGCGAGTCATTTGAGTCGGTGTAGGGGTCGTATTCATCGGGAATCGCCCGAGTAGTTGCGTTAAGCCCCGTGTGGGTGCTGTGGCAGGCGCGAGTCTAGGTTAAGCTGCTCTCGACCGGCACACGACGGACAAACGGTGGCGAACATTGAATCCTGGGGTCGTTAGAAGTAAGGCCAGACTTTGAGTCCTCAGGAGGACAGGTTTGTGTGGTTAACTCCGAGTCTTCACGATAAGAGGTCGGATCTCGAGTTGCAAGATGAGAGATCAGGTCTTCAGTCAACAAGAGGCGGGAATACGTGTTTAACTCGAGTCATTACGAGGAGTGGCCAGATGTCGAGTCGTCAGAGGAGACTCAAGACCTTGAGTCCTCAGGAGGAGAGATTTGTATGATTAACTCCAAGTCCTAACGATAAAGAGGTCGGATCTCGAAATGCAAGATGAGAGATCAGGCCTTCAGTTAACAAGAGGAGGGATAATACGTGTTTACCTCGAGTCATTACGGGGAGAGGCCCGATCTCGAGTCGTTAGAGGACAGTCCAGACCTTGAGTCCTCAGGAGGAGAGGTTTGTATGATTAACTCCGAGTCTTCACGATGAGAGGTCGGATCTCAAGTTGCAAAAGGAGAGATCAGGCCTCTAGTCGACAAGAGGAGGATAATACGTGTTTACCTCGAGTCATAACTAGAAGAAGCCAGATCTCGAGTCGTTAGAGGAGAGGCCAGACCTTAAGTCCTCAGGAGAAGAGGTTTGTATGGCTAACCTCGAGACTTCACGATTAGACGTCGGATCTCGAGTTGCAAGATGAAAGATCAGGTATTCAGTCAACAAGAGGTGGGATGATTCGTGTTTATCTCGAGTCATTACGAGGAGTGGCCAAATCTCGAGTCGTTAGTGGAGACTCCAGACCTTGAGTACTTAGTAGGAGAGGTTTGTATGGTTAACTCCGAGTCTTCACGGTAAGGGGTCGAATCTCGAGTCGCAAGAGGAGAGTTCAGGCCTTTAATCAATAAGAAGAGGGATAATACGTGTTTACCTCGAGTCATTACGAGAAGAGGCCAGTTCTCGAGTCGTTAGAGGAGACTCCAGACCTTGAGTCCTTAGCAGGAGAGGTTTGTATGGTTAACTCCGAATCTTCACGATAAGAGGTCGGATCTCGAGTCGCTAGAGAAGAGATCAGGCCTGCCAAGTGTAGAGGTTTGTGAGGGAACCTCGAGTCATTGCGAAGAGATGTCGGTTCTTGAGTCGCTAGTAGAGAGTCTAGGCAGGCGTTAAGTCGTAATGAGGAGAGGTATTACTGAATGTGCAAATAGACCTCCCGTGTAATTTCGACGTAAAAACTAAAAACTCGTGTATACGAAATTGAGATGCAGATGTAGGAACATAGCTGGCCATCGTTTCCGAGGCTAGTTAGGTCTGATTTATGGAACTACCTTCCATAGTAGAGTTCCTTTCTCCACAGGATATAGAATCAGGACTCTTCTCTAGGTACTTAGTTCCTATAATCTAGACCTTCGACCCTAAGTTGTTTGTACCCGATTTCCTGACTCTAGTCCGAAGTTCCTAAGCATCACAGACTCTTCAGGAAACGTGGTTTTCAACCCAGCTCCCTATGGTCCCATTCCAATATCGGCCTTTGAGAGTTGTTGTTGAGGTCTGCATTCCCAGCTTAAAGTTTTAGGTCAAGAGACTACTGCTGTAAAACAAGGGAAATGAAACTGGGAATTGGGTTACCAGATTCCAGACCAGAAGTGATGAGTCCAAGGTACGTGACTTCAGATCATAACGCGTCTCAATTAGTGGATCAAGCAGACCTCAAGCACGCATGATCCCAGCTTTACTCGTAATGATTCAAGGTCCGACCTCTCTTTTTAACCACCCTAAAGGCCAGTCTAACACATTGGAACGCGTTACTATCTGAAGTCGCTTCTCTTGTACTCGGCCTGACCCCACTCAAGTGTCATTCTTTGAGTCTAGAGGAGAGGTGCATTAGAGGAGAGATAAGAACTTAAGTCGTCGCAATCATAGGTATGTGTGGCATGCTGGAAGTGACTTCGTTCAGGCGTATTGCTTCGAAGCGCACTTGTGTTAGTATGGCCTTCCAAGGATCAAGGTCAGAGGCTCTGAGGAAATTTGAAGCTCGTATATATTCGGGTATACAGTGAGTCGATCCATTGTACTCATTTCAGATGTTTGATGAACATAATTTCAGACTTCAGACAGGTAAGCTGACCTCTGGACTGGTTATCAAGGTGTAGAACTAAAGACATGGTAATAGAGCTTTTGGATTCAGGAGGTATGCAGCAAGTGACTTGAGGACGCAACCCCTTAGATGCGGGATCAGGAATACGAGATTAAGAACGATGTATTGAAGATGTGTAACTGAGAGTAGGAATCAGAGGACACGAAACTATGTAGCGTCTTGGAGTAAAGGGCACAAAGCTGAGAATGTAGAGACCTCAAAATAAAGCTAAGGTTGTTTGGACACTGAATCAGAGAGATTAGGCTTGGTAACGCTTGACTTGTGACGCCAAATTTAAGACGTCACAATGCTCACAATTTTGCTTAAAATAAGTTCCAAGTTAACCAAGGTGTGTTCACTTAATACTGGAACTGAATGCAACTTGTAGTACGTTGCCATAGACGGTCGGTTCGATCTCTAGTGAACTTTGTATAAAGTGCAATTTAAATTTCGTTTCTTGTTGCTAACAAAAAAGGATCTATGGCGACCGTCAAAAATGTATTCGGTTTAAAAACACTTTCAAAAATCACTAGTGAAAGGTGATGAACCTCCAACTATCAAATAATTTAAACATTTGAAGCACCCTAGCCGTCGTCGTGACTCGTTGGGAATTTATTTAAGGCTGCTGCAACGGATTCTCCCCCTGGGGAGTGTGGCATTATAATTTCACACTTCTGCCCGACTGCCCTATTCCAACCGAATGCAGTCATCGTCACTATCAAAATACTCCGTCCGATCGTGATTCAGTTAACCGCGTATTTCGCTAACGAAACAAACTTTACCCAACGAATCAATTGTCGGTGATGTCCACCACCCGAAAGAAACCGTTTCCAATTGAACCTACTTGCTTATTGAATAAAGGTGAGAAGCGAGCGAGAAGCTGGCTGCTGGGTTGTGTCATTCGCACCCCCCAAGGAGGGAGGGATCCACAAACTTTTCAACAATTTGCTCATTCGCGAAAATGAGGTCACTTTTTTGCCCGGGAGCTACACGACTCGGTCAATGACTAGCTAGACTTAGCAAAGCTAGCATATAGCTGCAGGAGGCTAGATTTGATTATGCCAAATTAAATGTAAATAGTTTCAGGGGAAAAAGGTTAACCGATCGTAGCTTCGAGTAATTGAACTCCTCCCATCGGCAGGGGAGCTTCTGGGCGACGATGACGATTGGGTTGGGTGATCATCGATTCGAAAGGTCGATTAAAAATGAAGAAATAATAACAAATATGTTATTATTTCTATATTTTCTCCTCAATTTTGTTATCGATTTATTAGAAATTCTTAGCGAACATTTTCTGGAAAATCCCATGTAAGAAAATCTCAAATTTATTTATTAATTTTTTCCCTTTTTTGCCGAATAGTTCAACTACCTGTCAGCTTTATTTGCCTCTTTTTCGTAGCTTGCCCTGTGAATGACTCACAGCTTTGCGGCTAACATCTTAAATTTGTTCATCCGCATCTCGTGTGAATCTTTCAACGAACAAAAATACACCGCTTCTTAGCCAAACACAAACAGACCACTTATCACCTAATTGACAGCGCTAGCGCGACACTTGAAAATTGATGACCGATCGCTTCCATTAGTGTTTGACCAAATTGACAGCAAAAAAATTGTGTGTGTACTCCGAAAAAATATTTGCACTGGTGTTAGGAAATTAGTACTAATTGGAGCTTTAACACTTTTTTTTCTCCTTAAATAAAACATCATCAATCGAAAACCCGGCGCCATGTTCCCAGACGAAAGCGAACTCTCTGATTGATTCCGAATCCCAATCGATGGATCGATCGATCGATTGAGGTCAGATCACAACCTTGTGTGTGCAAGATTGGAACCAAGAAGTTGAAAAAAGCAAGTATAAAAAAACCGGAATCTGGTACGAATCAATCAGTGCCAATCAGATATCTCAACATATGGGAAGCTAACTAGTCGTCGTGCGTCGTTTTATTGGCAGGTTCAGAACTGGCCTCGGAATCGGCGTCTCTCGGCTCGATGATGCTGGTTTGTTATTTTTTTTTGTTGCTGTTGTTGGCTTCCTCCTTAAGTGAAAGTGATAGGAGCCAATTTCTCCAATGTCGTCGATGCTCTTAGATAAATTGGTCTTGATCCGGGGAAATTGGCCTTGTTTTGTTATTGTTGAGAGAGATAAATTGTTTTGTGATACTCTTTTTAAATTTAATAAAGATTTAATATGAGAGTGTAAAATGAAAAATGAACGTAGGAATTTTTCACGGTCGCCATGTAACATTTTTCTTATTTTTGTTTCTAAAAAAATTGTATACTCCTTTTAAACCTAATTTAAAAAAATGTCAAATGAAAAAATGTCCGTAGGAGTTTTTCACGGTCGCCATGTAATATTTTTCTGATTTTTTTTTTCTAAAAAATTAGAATCGCAATAATTCCTTCCAATCCAAGTTTAATGTTTTCTACAAACAATATATGTTTTTGATATTGTTATTATAGTTCTTTGAGAGATAGCACAAAAAGGGGACTGTCACTTTGCAAGATCCTACGAATTTTCTCGATTTTTTTTCTAATCGGCCATTCATTAATTAATTGGTTGATCGTCAACCAGCTTACACGATTGAGGTCAGTAGGAACTCAAAGCTCGAACCCGAAAAAAAAAACAAACCTCACGTGTGGTCATAATGTTACTACACGCTGCTGCGTGCCTACCTTTTAAAATTCCCTAAAGCTCTCCGCGATCCGGAGGCGCGTGTCACAAATTTAAATTTTATCATCAATTCTCATCGTATATTCCGCTTGCCGACTCGGTGTTATACCGCAATGTTATGTTAGGTTGTTCGGTTTGTTTTTGCCTCTTTCAAACAAACTGTCCACAATTTTAATTGGCTTTTTTCTGCTTATCCCACTGCCGCAAGAGACACGTTTATCGGGGTATAATTTTTATTAGGTATTTTTTCCATTCGGTTACTTAGCTGTGACCATCATCATCATCATCATATCTAACTGCCCAACTGTGCTATCTCATCCCTGGCTGACTGAAGGCATATCGGATATGGCATCATCAACAACGTCAAACTAATCGCAATGGTTGTCCTAGTAATGCATCGTTGTCGTCGTCGTCTTTTTCATGCTTATTAAAAATGGACAAACGATCCCCGGCACTTGGCATCATGGATAGAGTATTATTCCGCACTCTAAAGTTTTGTCGTAGTCGTCTCGCGTATCACGTTTCTACGCATAGGCATCTATTATGAAGCAAAAAAAAAAAATTAAAACGATAGTACGAATGGATAAGCTCTGTGCGTAATCTGGACATTAAACTGGATGGTGACCTACTTACGGAGTTATGAGTACTTAGAGGAGTTATCTTGATGGCGTATAAGTTCTTCCTTGAAATATTTTTTTTCTTTTTTGGTTTAGCTGTAATATAACTTCTATCGTAAAACTTTAAAAGAAAAGGGGTCACCTTGATTTGAGCCACCCATGAAGTTTTCAGTTTCAGCTAATTTAAACATTCTCTTTTTTGGAAGAAGAAAATTCGGCTGTGGGTGTCAATCTCGAAATTCTTCTAATTACAAAAACAAAAAAACCTAACAAGTCTGTCTGTCTGTCTGTCTGTCTGTCTGTCTGTCTGTCTGTCTGTCTGTCTGTCTGTCTGTCTGTCTGTCTGTCTGTCTGTCTGTCTGTCTGTCTGTCTGTCTGTCTGTCTGTCTGTCTGTCTGTCTGTCTGTCTGTCTGTCTGTCTGTCTGTCTGTCTGTCTGTCTGTCTGTCTGTCTGTCTGTCTGTCTGTCTGTCTGTCTGTCTGTCTGTCTGTCTGTCTGTCTGTCTGTCTGTCTGTCTGTCTGTCTGTCTGTCTGTCTGTCTGTCTGTCTGTCTGTCTGTCTGTCTGTCTGTCTGTCTGTCTGTCTGTCTGTCTGTCTGTCTGTCTGTCTGTCTGTCTGTCTGTCTGTCTGTCTGTCTGTCTGTCTGTCTGTCTGTCTGTCTGTCTGTCTGTCTGTCTGTCTGTCTGTCTGTCTGTCTGTCTGTCTGTCTGTCTGTCTGTCTGTCTGTCTGTCTGTCTGTCTGTCTGTCTGTCTGTCTGTCTGTCTGTCTGTCTGTCTGTCTGTCTGTCTGTCTGTCTGTCTGTCTGTCTGTCTGTCTGTCTGTCTGTCTGTCTGTCTGTCTGTCTGTCTGTCTGTCTGTCTGTCTGTCTGTCTGTCTGTCTGTCTGTCTGTCTGTCTGTCTGTCTGTCTGTCTGTCTGTCTGTCTGTCTGTCTGTCTGTCTGTCTGTCTGTCTGTCTGTCTGTCTGTCTGTCTGTCTGTCTGTCTGTCTGTCTGTCTGTCTGTCTGTCTGTCTGTCTGTCTGTCTGTCTGTCTGTCTGTCTGTCTGTCTGTCTGTCTGTCTGTCTGTCTGTCTGTCTGTCTGTCTGTCTGTCTGTCTGTCTGTCTGTCTGTCTGTCTGTCTGTCTGTCTGTCTGTCTGTCTGTCTGTCTGTCTGTCTGTCTGTCTGTCTGTCTGTCTGTCTGTCTGTCTGTCTGTCTGTCTGTCTGTCTGTCTGTCTGTCTGTCTGTCTGTCTGTCTGTCTGTCTGTCTGTCTGTCTGTCTGTCTGTCTGTCTGTCTGTCTGTCTGTCTGTCTGTCTGTCTGTCTGTCTGTCTGTCTGTCTGTCTGTCTGTCTGTCTGTCTGTCTGTCTGTCTGTCTGTCTGTCTGTCTGTCTGTCTGTCTGTCTGTCTGTCTGTCTGTCTGTCTGTCTGTCTGTCTGTCTGTCTGTCTGTCTGTCTGTCTGTCTGTCTGTCTGTCTGTCTGTCTGTCTGTCTGTCTGTCTGTCTGTCTGTCTGTCTGTCTGTCTGTCTGTCTGTCTGTCTGTCTGTCTGTCTGTCTGTCTGTCTGTCTGTCTGTCTGTCTGTCTGTCTGTCTGTCTGTCTGTCTGTCTGTCTGTCTGTCTGTCTGTCTGTCTGTCTGTCTGTCTGTCTGTCTGTCTGTCTGTCTGTCTGTCTGTCTGTCTGTCTGTCTGTCTGTCTGTCTGTCTGTCTGTCTGTCTGTCTGTCTGTCTGTCTGTCTGTCTGTCTGTCTGTCTGTCTGTCTGTCTGTCTGTCTGTCTGTCTGTCTGTCTGTCTGTCTGTCTGTCTGTCTGTCTGTCTGTCTGTCTGTCTGTCTGTCTGTCTGTCTGTCTGTCTGTCTGTCTGTCTGTCTGTCTGTCTGTCTGTCTGTCTGTCTGTCTGTCTGTCTGTCTGTCTGTCTGTCTGTCTGTCTGTCTGTCTGTCTGTCTGTCTGTCTGTCTGTCTGTCTGTCTGTCTGTCTGTCTGTCTGTCTGTCTGTCTGTCTGTCTGTCTGTCTGTCTGTCTGTCTGTCTGTCTGTCTGTCTGTCTGTCTGTCTGTCTGTCTGTCTGTCTGTCTGTCTGTCTGTCTGTCTGTCTGTCTGTCTGTCTGTCTGTCTGTCTGTCTGTCTGTCTGTCTGTCTGTCTGTCTGTCTGTCTGTCTGTCTGTCTGTCTGTCTGTCTGTCTGTCTGTCTGTCTGTCTGTCTGTCTGTCTGTCTGTCTGTCTGTCTGTCTGTCTGTCTGTCTGTCTGTCTGTCTGTCTGTCTGTCTGTCTGTCTGTCTGTCTGTCTGTCTGTCTGTCTGTCTGTCTGTCTGTCTGTCTGTCTGTCTGTCTGTCTGTCTGTCTGTCTGTCTGTCTGTCTGTCTGTCTGTCTGTCTGTCTGTCTGTCTGTCTGTCTGTCTGTCTGTCTGTCTGTCTGTCTGTCTGTCTGTCTGTCTGTCTGTCTGTCTGTCTGTCTGTCTGTCTGTCTGTCTGTCTGTCTGTCTGTCTGTCTGTCTGTCTGTCTGTCTGTCTGTCTGTCTGTCTGTCTGTCTGTCTGTCTGTCTGTCTGTCTGTCTGTCTGTCTGTCTGTCTGTCTGTCTGTCTGTCTGTCTGTCTGTCTGTCTGTCTGTCTGTCTGTCTGTCTGTCTGTCTGTCTGTCTGTCTGTCTGTCTGTCTGTCTGTCTGTCTGTCTGTCTGTCTGTCTGTCTGTCTGTCTGTCTGTCTGTCTGTCTGTCTGTCTGTCTGTCTGTCTGTCTGTCTGTCTGTCTGTCTGTCTGTCTGTCTGTCTGTCTGTCTGTCTGTCTGTCTGTCTGTCTGTCTGTCTGTCTGTCTGTCTGTCTGTCTGTCTGTCTGTCTGTCTGTCTGTCTGTCTGTCTGTCTGTCTGTCTGTCTGTCTGTCTGTCTGTCTGTCTGTCTGTCTGTCTGTCTGTCTGTCTGTCTGTCTGTCTGTCTGTCTGTCTGTCTGTCTGTCTGTCTGTCTGTCTGTCTGTCTGTCTGTCTGTCTGTCTGTCTGTCTGTCTGTCTGTCTGTCTGTCTGTCTGTCTGTCTGTCTGTCTGTCTGTCTGTCTGTCTGTCTGTCTGTCTGTCTGTCTGTCTGTCTGTCTGTCTGTCTGTCTGTCTGTCTGTCTGTCTGTCTGTCTGTCTGTCTGTCTGTCTGTCTGTGTCTGTCTGTCTGTCTGTGTCTGTCTGTCTGTCTGTGTCTGTCTGTCTGTCTGTGTCTGTCTGTCTGTCTGTGTCTGTCTGTCTGTCTGTGTCTGTCTGTCTGTCTGTGTTTGTCTGTCTGTCTGTGTCTGTCTGTCTGTCTGTGTCTGTCTGTCTGTTTGTGTCTGTCTGTCTGTCTGTGTCTGTCTGTCTGTCTGTGTCTGTCTGTCTGTCTGTGTCTGTCTGTCTGTCTGTGTCTGTCTGTCTGTCTGTGTCTGTCTGTCTGTCTGTGTCTGTCTGTCTGTCTGTGTCTGTCTGTCTGTCTGTGTCTGTCTGTCTGTCTGTGTCTGTCTGTCTGTCTGTGTCTGTCTGTCTGTCTGTGTCTGTCTGTCTGTCTGTGTCTGTCTGTCTGTCTGTCTGTCTGGATATTTGTTGTACAATTATTGAAAATTCGTTAGATTTTTTTAGATTTTTCTTGACAATCTTCTATTCTTCAGCAAAAGATTTTTAAATCAAAACAGAGGCATCTTATTTCGGAAATGAATCAGAGCACAAACTTAACACACGCTAAATTTAATAAAACAGGCGGCATTTTCATATTCTATCCGGAGTACCTTTTTAAGTGCCCACCGGGAAACCGTCCAATTAAAAAGCGCTCACCATAAAAATGCGACACATGATAATATTCCGCCGTCGCTCTTGCCGCCGCATAGCTTACGTCAGCCATCTTTCGTTCGTCCCATCCACGTCATTTCGGACGGCTTTTGTTGAATTGACAACGACAAAAAAAGAGTGCTCCAACAACGACAAAGTTAGAGTAGGAACAGCGAAGAAAAAAGCCACCCGCACCGGATGTTCCAATATATGCTCCGGCATCCACATGTGAGTGCACATCTAGGTATCTATATTTAGGTATCGTGCAATTACCTCGTTCGGTCGGTCGTTTGTCTCTTTTCTGCCACTTTCGGCCCTTTTGGAATCTTTCACTAGAATGGTAAAGTACCCGTTATTGCATGGCATATACACATGTACGTGTACTGATTGTACTTTAAACTACTCCTCCATACATTTGATATGAATGAGTACGCTCATATGGTGGTCACACATCAGACGACGACGACGACGACACAGCCGGCTTTCCGAATCCAGCTAGAGACGACACTTTTCCGGCACTTTGGAACTGACACCCTCCACATCTCCCTTCTCTCCGTTTTTGAAATGACGAAGAGGAGGTTTGATTGTGGGCACTTGCGATCACTGGCACGTGTGTGGCATTATCCGGAGAAAATACGATATCCATCCAGCCGGCCGGCTGCTTCTTCCTCGCCTCCGCCGAACGCCACTTTTTGATAGTACATACTTCATTTCAGCAAAAGTAGTGGTGGCTTTCTCTGGAGACGAAATTTGAGCTTCAGCTCGACTCCTGTCAACCGAAAATGACACCTTTCACGCATTACAGACATTGTCCGTTGTTGACATGTGGAATGTTCAAGAACTTTTGAAAGTAACGAATTTGAATAAATTTAGCCAATTTTAAGAAGTTATTCTTAAATTAAAATTATAGTTAATTTAAACTTTTCGGTAACCTCGAAAATTGGAAAAAAAATTAAAAAGTCAAAAGCCAGGGAAACGATTTTTTAGAAATTCTGTCTCTCTGTACCGAAAATGTGTTGAAACGTGCTTTGTGGCATAAATGACATGATTGCCTTTGTGACTTCTGGCATAAAGTTTCGAGCTTTCTAGCGAAATGATGCATTACCACAACATACAAGCATTCATGCGAAACAAGAAATTGTTTCCAGGGTTCAGCTTATTTTTCCCAAAAAAACATTAAAAAAAAGTTCTGACGGGGGGTGAGAATCGAACTCGAAACAACTCATCTTGCTAGATGCACCACTTTGCCATGTGTTCTACCGGGGCCAGTTGAAGAACGCGTGGCAATTGTAATGGATTATTTTTCCCAAAAAAACAAAAAAAAAAGAACACTTCAAAAATGCCGACGAAGATTGAGAATCGAACTCAATACCACTCGTCTTGCCAGTTGCACCACTTTGCCATGTGTTCTACCAGGCTCAGATGAAAAACGCGTGCCTATTATCATAGTTTTTAATCCTTTTGGATAATTGTTCCCAAAAACAAAGAAAAAACAATAAAAAAATACGAACAGAGAGTAAGAATCGAAGTTAAAACAACTCGTTTTGCCAGTTGCACCACTTTGCCATGTGCTCTACCTGGGTCAGATGAAGAACGCGTGGCAATTGTCATAGTCTTTCATCCTTTTTCCCAAAAACTCGTCTGGGCTGTTGCACCACTTTGCCATGTGTTCTACCTGGGTCAGTTAAAGAACACGTGGCAGTTGTCATAGTCTTTAATCCTTTTGGATAATTTTCCCCAAAAAAAAGCAATAAAAAAATGCCAACGGAGAATGAGAATCGAACTCAAAACAATTTGTCTTGCCAGTTGCACCACTTTGCTATGTGCTCTACCTGGGTCCGTTGAAGAACGCGTGCAATTGTCTTAATCTTTTTGGATAATTTTTCCCAAATTAAAAAAAAAAAACAATAAACAAATTCCGACGAAGAGTGAGAATCGAACTCAAAACCAATCGTCTCGCCAGTTGAACCACTTTGCCATGTGTTCTAATTGGTTCAGTTAAAGAACGCGTGGTAATTGTCTATCTGCCAATCAAGGACTGAATACTACTTAAAATGGCACAGCGATCGGTCGATTTATTCGATTTTTTGGACGCTTGCTTCCAGACTTTTCATCCTTTTTGTCTTGTGATCGGGATGGGAGAACGGAATTTGGAAACGTTTTTGTGCTTCGCCATTTTTCTACTGCCGACCGGCTGATGCTTGGAGATTGTTTCCATCCTCCTTTGTGTTGTAATAGGATAAAGAGAACGAATAATAATTTGTTTGGTTTCTTTTGGAATTATGCAATTCGGTTGCGCTGGGAGGAGAATGCCAGCAGTCACAAAGCATGTTAAAGCCAAATTGGCACAGCATCTTGTGCCAATTTTTTAACACTCCAAGGGTGTCATGATCATGGTTGCTGAAATCACTGGAAAATCCGTAATTTCCAAGAACTTTGAGGTGATTTTCCTCACGAAATCTGTGTCACAGTTCATGAAATTTTTTGAAAAATCAAAAATTTCATTGATTTTTTAGAGAAACCGCTCCCCGTCCCTCAACTGTTAAGTAATCTATTGAAAAACGTATGTTCAACCAGCATAAAAATTCACTTTAACATGATTATGTGAAGCTCATTCTCAATTCACAAAGCAAGCGATTTGAATTGTAACTATGTATCAATAACGGTGCCAGCCACGTCCTGTTGAAGTGGATTCAAAGTTATCGATGTTGGATTTTTTAAAACAAATTTCGGAAACTGATTCGTAACTGATTTATTTCAGATGTCAACGAACAATAGAATGAGTCACCAAGGACGTTGCTGCACTAATCTATAAGTTCCACACGTACATATATACAACCTTTTGGAAGAATTTTATCACACTTAGAATTATATTCATAGCACAATTCTATTCCTTCGGAAAATTTTGGAGTCTTGGAACAAGCTGAAGCTAAATAAATATCTAGTATTTTTGTTTTGCATTGACGAAATGAAAATTTTCAAAAAATAAAAAAAAAGTTGCATTCTCCGAACGCATTTTTAAATTTTTCTATAAACAAAACTTCAAACCAAAATCCGATTCTAATTTCATTTAAAAAATATTCAAAAATTAACAAATTCATTTTGAGCGGATAAAAAACCTTTTTGGACCACAGGAACTTTAAAATTTTTGAAATATTACAATTCGACAAACCCCAATGTCCTATTTTTTCCTTTTTTTATAGGAATTAACCCTTCTTCTTCGCAATGTACTGTTTTTTTTAAAATTGGAAGTACAAACATCATGCTTGAAATGGTTTACAAACATACATTAAAAATTTTGATGAAAAGAAAACATTAAAAAATCAGAAACCCTTCCAGAAGCCTCATATTTAGCATGCGACATAGTTGAAATTTTTGTATTTATATTGATTACCATACGATTTTTTTTCGGCACGACTGATAAAAAAATAAACTCTTAATTAAAACAGCTGCACTGACCAATCCTTCGGTGCATATAGAAAAAGGTTGCCAGATTTTTTTCATTACGTATCCGGACAAATTCCAAACTTTTTTTTTAAAAATAAGACTGATCATAAGTAATCATATTTGACGGATTTCGCGCCAACTCGATACAGTGTCTGGTATGACCCTCTCAGAATTGAATGAAATTTTGTTTATGTATAGTCCTCACGTATTTAAGGCGGTAGTTTTTCCGAAGAGGATATAAACCAACAATTGAAAAGGGTCGCTCTTTTCAGGCCAATATTTGATGAAAATATTAAGCTCTAAAATTACACTTTCTCCCAAATGTGATCTTCGGAAGAGTTTTAGAAATATTGACAATTTTTTTTTTGTTTTTAAATCCTACACTGAGAAAAACGAATTTTAAAAACTATAACTCAAATTTCCAAAAAACGCCATATCAGAGTTTGATGAAACTTTAGTCTAAGATAGGAAGTGATGATGCCTACAAGTCGTCCATACATTGCAACTTGTGCTTATTTAAGAGAAACAAGATTTTCTAACCAAATCTTTTTCATGATTGTTTTTGAAAATCATGTAATTTATTTTGTGGAGATTTCCAACCTTCTGTTGTAAAACTGGTTCGTTGAATTGATTGTTCAATGAAATTCAAACTAAAAATTTAAAGTAGTTTAAAAAAAAATTCCATTCCAGAATTCGATGAAACCCCAAACATTTGTTTTTCGTTTTTCGTAAAAATAAAACATAAAAGAGTTTTTGATGGATGAACTTTTTCCCTTAAGAGTGCTCACTTTACGATGTTCATGAGAGTTGTAGACCACATTAATCCCCACCACAAATAAATAAAAATTAACGAATTCTGAGATGATCATCTTATTAAAACAAATTTAAGTATTTAGTTTGCATTTTTTCAGTGTAGGATTTCCACTTTCTTTTACCATCAATAAATACAATCGAAGCTGTTATTTCTTACTCGAAATCAGTAAAATCAATTCAGTTTTTTAATTAAAGGTTGGAAATCTCCACTAAAAAAATAAATTACTTGATTTTTATGAAAAAAATCATGGAATTTTTTTTTTGTTAAAAACACTTTTTTTCTTAAATTTGAACAAATTGCAATGTATGGACGACTTGAAGGCCTTATTTATTGTCCGGCTTGGAATTTCTTTTTTGGCATTTTTTGGGAGATTGAGTTTTAGTTTTTTAAATGCATTTTTCTCAGTGTAGGATTTTAAAATACTTTTTTTTTCCAAAAATTCAATCATTTTTCCAAAACTCTCTCATGATCAACATTTGTGTGAGAACTGTAACTTTTGAGCTAAACATTTTTATTTAAATTTTTCCTGAAAAGTTTGGCCGTTTTCAAGTGTTAGTCTAAATAATTTTTGGAAAAACTAAGTATGCCAAGTTGCTTTACTTGGTAAGATCTTTATGCCCACAAAGATTCATTGAGTTCTGAGAGAGTCATGCCTTCGTGTCGATTTGGCGTGAAATCCATCATTTGAAAACAAAAATTGATTTGATTTTTTAACATATCCAAGGCAAAAATGCATGTACATTAGAGTGGCAATGGATGTATGGATTTTGTAAATTTTCCCGAAAAAACTGACCTGTGCAGAATTACAGCTCAATCGGACTTGATTTAGGGGTGCCTCAAAGCGCTCAAAGTTTCGGTTTTTTACCTTCAAAAATCACCAAAGGGGGGGACAAAAGGGAATCGGGAAAATTTTAATGTCGATGCCAAATGACTTGGAAATGCATGAAACGTCGAGATCTGGTGTTTTAGCATAGCATAGCATAGCATAGCATAGCATTGGGTGACTACACACATCTTGCATTGGCTGATACACTAGGTACAACTCATAATTAAAATCAACACAAGATGCCAAAATGAGTATCTGGATACAACACTCATTTCAAGTGCTGATTTTAAAGATAAGTGTGGTAACTTAATGCACACCGCGACAAGTCAATGTAATCATAATGGGGATATTCTGATACAACGAAAAGAACTTTTCAGGTGCAGGGAACCCATGCGACCCAGGTGTCGTATTCAGAAAGGAGGGGGAAGGATTTTTTTTATGGGAAAACCTATTTGGCAAATAGGATTAATAAACAATAAATAAAACGAATATGATTAAGAAATAATTTTCTAATAGAAACGATCTCACCAAACTCCATTGATAAGTGATAGGTTTCCACCGGTGCTGTCTTCCAATTTTTCCTGGTTCCGGTTATCTTGACACTGGTTGATTTCAAATATTCTGAAACGTCGAGATCTGGTGTTTTATAGAAAAAATCGATCGATCGATCAAAAATCGACTTTCTGAGACTTAGTCGATCTCCGAAAAATCGGCCGGTGTCCCAGAAAGTCGATTTTTAAGCCAATATTTCTTTTCTAGATAACACCAGATCTTGACGTTTTATGCATTTCTAAAAGCCGCCGACTGTGGCCTAGAGGATAGCGTTTCAGTCTTCTAAGCCAGAGTTCATGAGATCGAGTCTCGGTCACGGCATACATAGTACTCTTTCTGTGGGCTGGTGGTGTTAGCATTAGTAAGATGCTAGCCATTATATCCTTGAAAGATGTACGCTTTTGTCTTAGGTAGAATGTAGATCTCTTCAAAGAAACATGAAGTTTCACTGAGATCCTATATGTGTGTGTTCGTTTTTTTTTTAAAGTCATTTGGCATCAAAATTAAAATTTATATTTTTTTTTCTATTTCCTTAGGTCCCACCCTTTGGTGATTTTTGAGGGTCAAAAAACCCAAACTTTGAGCGCTTTGAGGCGCCCCTAAATCAAGTCCGATTGAACTGAAATTTTGCACCGGTCAGTTTTTTGGACCAATCTTCAAAATGTAGATATATGGTTTTCAAAATTCGATTATGAAGTTTTGAAATTTGTCGAGGTCTCCAAAAAATACTGATTATATACTCAAATATTTTCTAATTTTTAAGTGGATTCAAATCAATTCCTGGATCTAAAAAATGTTCGGATTCTTCAAATTGCACGGAGCTCGTTGATATTAGTCATCAGCTCTGAAATATTCTGAAGAATCAAATTTTTCAATCGAAGGGATTGTAGATTTTTTTAACGTTTTCCAGTTTTTAATCTCACTGTTCCTACATCTCTAGAAGACACCTCGTTACCATTTTTTTTTTTCATTGACGTTGCCAATCTTCCCTAAAGTGTCACCTCAATTTGCCACCAGCGTCGGTGTTTTTTTTTCTTCGCTCCTCTTCTGTCCATGTTTCCTCTCATTTCCTCACCTTTGTCGGCTCAAATTTTGTCATCAGATGATGGAAGTGGAGTAGAATTTGCCTAGTGCTGCTGGAAACGTCTTTACTGTTTTTTTTCTCCAGTCTCCTTCTAGAGTTTTTTTCTGCCATTCATACCATTAGTTGTTTGTCCTTCAGAGTTGCGCATTTGACGTCGTCGTTTGTTGTTTTGTTGATTGTGCGCGGCTTCTACCTCTTTCTACAGAAGCGCACGCAAATCGTTCACGAAACGGGGGTTGTTGGGTTGCTTCTTCTAATAATTGAAAGTGTGTCTCTTTGAAGAATTTGTCGGTGAATGTTTGTGTATTTGTGTGTAGCTTTTTTCTTGTCGAGGTGCCTCTTAAGATATAAGATTACTTTTTACAGTATTATCGGGGTCCAACTGCTTATAAAAGTATTAATTTGTATCCATTCTACTTATTGGTTGAAGATTTTGATGTTTGGATTGTAAAGATATTTTTTTGTGAAATTTTTATTGTTCTTATAATTTAGAAAATTTTATACAAATTTTGTTAAAATTTAAAAAAAAAGAATAAATTGATTTTCGGCGATTTCAGTCACGAAAAAATCTTAAAACTATTTTTATTTCTTCATCCGTCGTCGGATTGTTTTAAGATTTTTTCGTGACAGAAATCGCCGAAAATCAATTTATTCATTACCCAACTAGGCGATAAATTTTTACTATAAAAAAAAACTAATACATTTTTTCTCAACTTTCTTTACAGGTATACATTCAGTCTTACATGGAACTTTCCCAGTTTTCAGCTAAGTATAATTAAGAAGTGTGCAGCCATTCACTCGAAATTCAAATGTCTTTGAGTATGACTAATGACTCATAACCATCAACATCGTCGCGACATTTTTTTTTCATTAAATGTTGCTGTCATGCAACGCTAAGCTCAAAACAACAACAACACAAACAGTTTACCCAGACGAAGCTTAACTCAATGCCGTGGAAGGGAATCAATTTTTTCCTTGTCTTTAAAATTGTCAACCGAATAGTTTCTTCTCTTTAGGAAAAAACCCTCAAAAATGTGTGGCACAAATCACGATACGTAAAAGACCGGAAGTTTCCAGGTGGAATTAGAAAAAAAAAAGCGAAAAGAAAAAACAACAACTCGTTTCAATTCAAACGTTTGGAGTTCGTCAAGTGTGACAAATCGAAGTTTAATTAACAAATCTCCCAAGAGAGAGAAGGAAAACGGGTTTCGGAAATTGTGAAACAAACGAAAAAAAAATCATTACCGAGACAATGCCGCCAAAACTTGATGGATTCGACAGCTGTCGGATTATGATCTGATTTATCAACATTTCCTGATAGGAGGTTTTTTTTTTTCTTTTGATTATTTAATCTGTACATTATTGATTAACATGAATATAGATTTCTTTTTAATATAAAAAATATCCTACTTTATCTGCTGGTAAATTGATTATAATATCTCTGTATTTAAAATAAGGTTGCCAGCTGACCCGATTTTATCCGGGTTTGCCCGGATATTTAATATAAAATTTGGGAACAGTTCGGTCAGGCCCGATTGCCTGGATTTCATTGAAAAAGTTCCAGGATTTTGCCCGGATTCATTCACTTTTTTTGGTAAATCAAACACTAAAAAAAACAAATTATGTTGTGAAAATTTTAATTTAATCCTTCAATCGAAATTTTTTGAGCAAGTTTTATAAAAATATGCTTGAAAGGTTTTTTGGAAGCCTAAAATACGATTGGAAATCAGTCGATGAGTTTTGACGAAAATTGATTTTTGTTGAGTAATTTCTGGGATTTGACCAAATTTCCTCGATTTTTTTTTTAATTTTTCTTCTTGATTTTTGTTATGGGTTTTGAGAAAGTTTGCCCGGATTTATGGTGATCACTTTTGAAATCAAATGCCCGCATTTTGCCAGGTTTTTAGATAAAATTGCCTGGTTTGTCCGGCCCGATACGTACTGAAAACATTCTGGCAACCTTGTATATCCCCGTACAAAATTTTACGGAAAATATAAACAAATAGGTCTATAACTTTTTTCGCCAATCCCAAAACTACTTGTTGTCTTCTGAAAAGTTGTGCCTAGGATTAAAATCTGCACTTACATAAAGTTTTAAGATTTTTACAGTGTTCCCAGAATTATTTATGATTTTTTAAGTGGACACTTTTAACTTTTTTCTAAAGAAATTTTTCAACTTCAAGGCGTTTGAAGGTCGCCTCAGAGTTGTCCAATCAAAGTGAAATTTTGCATGGTTTGTTATTTTGATGAAACAATCAATTTGAGTGGGTGGAAACAGTGAAATTTTTGCTTTAAAAGCTTGTATATTGCTCAGGGTCACCCTAATGTCCATATCTAAGTATTAATTTCTGTAGGTTTTCAAACCTTTGCTCCGTCATGTAAAAGGTTTCAATAAGGTACACTAAAATATTATGCGATGTAGCAAAAAAAAGTCATGTGTCCTTCCGAAGAAACCATTTTTGCATGCCTTAATCCAAAGAATCTAGTCCTGCTTTAAAATAAGCTTCACGGTGTCTCTGATGGAACGATTTTATTTATTGAAAATTAGCATCGCTAATTTTTGCACCATTCGAAAGCTGGGACTTTCCCCTTTCATTTGAGCCCAAATTTGAAATAATCCACCGGGGGGTCTAGAACATTTTATTTTTTTGAAGATTTTTTAACCTTTTTAACGGTTTGTTCATTGAAAAAACTATACTTATCATTGTGAAAAGGCTCGTCTTACCTTTAGCGTAAATCCAACATCATATGTCAATAACATGATTTAATTGGAAATTTCTCTGGCTACAATTTTGTAGAAGTCATTAAAGTGATACAAATTGAGAGAAAAGAGTTGGAATGTCACAAACAGAGTGATAATTATTTCATTTGAAAAATCTAATAAAACTTCTCACCACTGATTGTACTAAGATCAGAAAAAGTATTCTACGAGCTCAGTTCTTGATTGGAGAGTGTATAAATGTTCAAAACGGTTTATTTACATTTAAAAATCTATCTTTAACATAAAGTTTATCAGGATTAACTGAAGTTATGAGCATTTTTGGGGTTTTATTATTCCTGAACAAATATCAAATTCTTTTTTTTTGTCACTCCGATTTTTCCGAAAATCCGTAAGTGGGGAGTAAATAAAGTTTCAGGTATTTTAAATAAAAACTTGATGCATTCTTCGAAAATTGAAACAGTTGTAAGAGTGAAAGCCAAACTTTAAAAGATGGCTTGTAACAAACTTGAATATACAATCTATTTACATTGCACAAAATAAAAAAAATCGCGAAAATTAAGATAAAAAATTGGATTTTTTTCTGAACGACAGGTGACAGATCACCTGTCGTTCAGAAAAAAAATCCAATTTTTTATCTTAATTTTCGCGATTTTTTTTATTTTGTGCAATGTAAATAGATTGTATATTCAAGTTTGTTACAAGCCAGCTGTGGTTCAATTATTTCCAATGTATTAAAAATTTTCATAAGTTTTTATTTTGAATCACGCATCCCCCCCCCCCTTCATTTAGATTTTTCATCTCCTAATGACGAAAAATAGGCTTCAAATTTGTTCCGGCCATATATAAAAAAAGATGCCACCTGCTTGACTTGAAAATTTAGTTACTCATTTCATACTTTGAGCAATGTTACATTTTGAATGAGTCCCTAATCTGGGAAAATATATGTAGAAAAATTATTTTAAGCAATTCAAGCCACTGCCACTGTTCGTGACACAATGTTATATTTTATTTTCGTAGAAGTATGAAAATAATATTCCAAAAATGCAGGAATCCACAGACAAATGTTTGCAGTGTTCCATATTACCAGATAAAAATCCAAGTTTTTTTTATTTGAAATTTGAAAAAAACATCAATTTGAATAAATGCAAAATTTTTAGTAAACGAAACAAATAATTCACAAAAAATCTTATGACTGATCTAACAACTTGAAGTGATTTGAGAGAATATTTTCAGATAGTAGTATAACATCAAATCAACCTCTTAAAATTGTTGAAAACAAAGTTGATGTTGAGATTTTGTAGTCTTTTTTTCCCTATTTCATAAAAAAAAATCAATGAAGGACATTAGGACGTGTACTTTTGAGAAAAATGAACAATCTAGAATTTGTGCTTGAAAACTTAAATTCGACCACATTTTTACATAAACAAATGGCTCCAAAAACACAAATTTATGCAATCAAACATAAGCAATAGGTTGATTTTTATTTTACATATTTTATAAATGACACTTTATCATGCTCGTGTCTAAGGTTTTACAATCAATCAAAAGTGAAAAGTATCAAAACTTTTAGAAATCATTAAAAAGGATGAAAGATTTTCAACAAAGATGTTTGATTTTGAAATCCAGGGGAATTATTAGAAGTAAATCTAATAAGTTTCCTAGTCTCAAATGTTTGTTCATAAAGTATTCAAACTTACTTAGCTCAAATATATAAATAACTAAATTTTCAAGAAAGGCAGGAGACATTTTTTCCAGAATAAAACCCTACTAATGTTCATAACTTCAGATAATCCTGATTAATTTCATGTAAAAGATTGATTTTTTGATGTGAATAAACCGTTTTAAACATTTATACACTCTACAATCAATAACTAAGCTCGTAGAATACTTTTTCTGGTCTTCTTAGTACAATCAGTGGTAAGAGGTATATAAGATTTTTCAAATGAAATAATTATCACTCTGTTTGTGACATTCCAACTCTTTTCTCTCAATTTGTATCACTTTAATGACTTCTACAAAATTATAGCCAGGGAATTTCCTATTAAATCATGTTATTGACATATGATGTTAGATTTACGCTAAAGGTAAGACGAGGCTTTTCACAGTGATTAGTATAATTTTGTCTATGAAAAAACTGTTAAAAAGGTTAAAAAATCTTCAAAAAAATAAAATGTTCTAGACCCCCCGGTGGATCATTTCAAATTTGGGCTCAAATGACAGGGGAAAGTCCCAGCTTTCATATGGTGCAAAAATTAGCGATGCTAATTTTCGAAAAATAAAGTTTTCTTCCAGAGACACCGTGGCTTTCTTCAGGGCCGTACAAAAAAAGTCCATAATTATGAACTTTTTATTCAACTTAAAGATTCATAGAAAAAATCCTTGTAATTTAACATCAAGTATATTTGAACGCTTTTTCCAACTTATGTGTGATTGTTTCTTGTATTTCAAATTTTTTGATTTTTTTTACATATTTCTAAAATTTATAAATTTTATGTCAACATAAAATTGGGGTTTCTAATTTGATAAGACTGGCAATGTTAATAGATTTTTCTGAAATAAAATGAAAAAAAGACTCGTATTCTCATGACTTTTCAAAGACCCAGAATTTCGGGGTGAAATCACACGAAGTCAAAATTGTTTTTCGCAAAAACACAAAATTTTGTTTTCGGCAACTTTGTTCGTAGGAGCATTCCTAATATGTTTTTACGATAAAAGGATATTTTCGTGGAGAATTCGCACCTAGCAGGAGTATTAATTTCTTCTAGAATAAGGTTGCCAGATTTTTTTCGGCATGCATCCGGGTCGGGAAATTCCGGCTATTTTATCTTAAAACCTGGTTATCTAGTTCAAAAATTGTCGACCAAATATCCGTGCAAATTTGGTCAAAATCTAGGAACTCAACAAAAATCAAGAGAAAAAAACCTGATTTTTTTTTTTGAAAAAGCATGATAAGATTGATCATGTGAATTGATTTTTCTGAAATTAAATGTAAAAACGACTCGTTTCTTCATGACTTTTCATAGTAATTAATGCTATTTCTATCACAAAAAACCCTTACCAAATTTCTGGGTAAAATCACAGAATGTCAGATTTTTTTTTTCGCAAAAACAGATTTTTTTGGCAACCTTGCGCGTAGGAGAAAGAAAGAAGAAAAGGAGCATTCTTAATATATTTATCGATAAAAGGATATCTTCATGGAAAAATAGCTTGCAATTCATTATAGAACCTAGCTGGAGTATGAATTTTGTCTAAAATAAGGTTGCCACAATTCATTCAGCACGTATCTGGGTCGGGAAATTCCGGGCAATTTTATCCAGGTATTTGGTTTAAAAATTGTCGACCACAAATCCGAACAGTATCCGAACGAATTTGTCAAAACCCAGGAATTATTAACGAAAATTTAGATAGGAATCAATTCTTCCTTAAAAATGTATCAGCAGATTTAAAACCGTATTTCAGGTTTTCTTGATTATTTTTATGAAACTTGCTCAAAAAATTTCTTTCTGAAGGCATAAATAAAAAAATTTCACAACACAATTTGTTTTTTTTTTAGTTTGATTTGAGAATGAAAATGGGAAAAAATGGGCGAAATCCGGGTTTTTTTTTCAGTAAAAGTGCCCCGGACCGGACTTCTCCCAAATTTTATATTAAATATCCGGGCAAACCCGGATAAAACCGGGCAATCTGCCTACCTTAGTCTAAATGGTTTATTAGGACACCATTAAATTGAGGGATGTAACTTGCAACTCTGCTTAAGTTGCATAAATAAAGGCGAAATACAGGTACTGAAGACGCCTCATAAGCGAGTAGAACCTTTGCTGGCATGCAGCTTATATTTAAAAATATCATTTAAATATCATCTGAACGAAACATTTTTATCATTCAAACTATTTTATTACAAATTAGTCTGATGTTCTGATAATTCACTATGAATTCAGCAATCATTTTGTAACATATATTGAAAATCAGGAAATTTAAAAGATCATTGAAAAAAAAATCAGGACAGTTCAAGTATTTTAGAAGAATCAGGACGGTCTCTCAGAAATCAGGCCAAATCCTGATAAATCAGAACACTTGGCACCTCTGGCTGCTCCTAAAGGGCTGTTTTGAACCAAGGGTGTCAGGTGGTTTCGTTAAAAATCAGGACAACGCGCAAATTAGGGTATTTCAGGACACCTCTTTATTTATGGAAATAATATGCAGCTCTGCTTAGAGTGCATAAATAACGGCGAAACACAGGTGCTGTAAACGCCTTGATTTATGCAACAGCAGTAAGCAGCTTCTTGGCTGGCCTGCAGTCCATTAGACTGAGTCGATTTGGGGTCATTTTTGAATTTCTCAAACCCTGGGGTCTTAAAAGCTTCGTTTTGGTTCAAAACTCATCCATGATTTTTTGCAGGATTTTTACGTAACCTTTACATGAGTAAATTTGAACTTTTATGTTTGTATGGGAAAATTGAATATTTTGTACTGAAAAATCAACATCAGTTTTGTTTCTTCTGTGGAACCGAGCCTGCTAATGGTTTTTGTGCCAATTTATAAATTTCTTCAAGGAAATTTTCCGCTAAACAACTTTGTCGAATATCATAACATCGTATCTTTTCAGACAAAAAAGTTATTAGCTGTTTAACAGGTGTATGTCTTTTTGGATTGATAAACCATGAATTCAATTGACACCACTGCTTCTGCCCCACAAAGTATGGCATGAAAAGTGGTCTTGCAATACTTTGCTAGGCAGCCAGCAGTGGTGTCAATTTAATTTCTTGTTTATCAATGCCAGAAGACATACACCTGTTAGAGAGCTAATAACATTTTTGTCTAAAAAGATACGAAGTTATGATATTCGACGAAGTTGTACAGCGGAAAATTTCCTTGAAGAAATATAAATTGGCACAAAAACCATAAGCAGGCTCGGTTCCACAGAAGTAACAAAAATGATGTTGATTTTTCAGTACAAAATATTCAATTTTCCCATACAAACCTAAAAGTTCAAATTTACTCATGTAAACGTTACTTAAAAATTTAGCAAAAAATCATGGATGAGTTTTGGACCAAAACGAAGCTTTTAAGACCCCAGGGTTTGAGAAATTCAAAAATTACCTCAAATCGACTCAGTCTAGCAGTCCATATCGAAAAACATCATTTAAAAATCATCTGAACCGAAGACTACCATCTGTTGCAAGGTTGCCATTACAAATTTAATCAATTTTCTCATGCACTATGAGATGTTTTAATGTTAATCAGGACAATTCAGGACATTTTAGAGACCAATTTTTTAAAAAATCAGGACAATTCTAGAGATTTTGGAAATTCACAACGGTCTCTCGAAAATCAGGACAAATCCTGATAAATCCGGACACCTGGCACCTCTGATTGGGCCTGCTAGAATGCATAAAGCTTGCTCTTTACTTTTACACAGATCAGCGAAAAATTAATATTGTTAAAAAAATTTGTTGAGTGGGTTTAACTATTTTATTACAAATTTAATCAATTTTCTCATAGTTTAACTACAAATTCGATTACATTTGAGATGCTTTTATGAAAATCAGAACAATTCAGGACATTTTAGAGACCAATTTCAAAAAATCAGGACAATCCGAGAGTTTTTAAAAAATCAGAACGGTCTTTCGAAAATCAGGACAAATTCTGATAAATCCGGACACGTGGCACCTCTGATTAGGCCTGCTAAAATGAATAGAGCTTGCCCTTTACTTTTACACAGATCAGCGAAAAATTAATATTGTTAAAAAAATTTGTTGAGTGGGTTTAGCTATATCATTACAAATTTAATCAATTTTCTTATAGTTTAACTACAAATTCAATAACATTTGAGATGTTGTTATGAAAATCCGGACAATTCAGGACATTTTAGAGACCAATTTTTAAAAATCAGGACAACTCGAGAGTTTTTGAAAAATCAGAACGGTCTCTCGAAAATCAGGACAAATCCTGAAAAAATCCGGACACCTGGACCTCTGACTGGGCCTGCTAAAATAAATAAAGCTTGCTCTTTACTCTTATACAAATCAGCGAAAAATTCAAAGTTTAAAAAAAAATCGTTTACATTTGAGATGTTTAAATGAAAATCCGGACAATTCAGGACGTTTTATAGAGACCAATATTTAAAAATAGTACAATTCGAGAGTTTTTGAAAAATCAGGACGGTCTCTCGAAAATCAGGACAAATCCTGATAAATCCGGACACCTGGCATTTCTGATTGGGCCTGCTAAAATGAATAAAGCTTGCTCTTTACTCTTACACTGATCAGCGAAAAATTAATGTTGTTATAAAAAATTATTCTTCATGATTTTTAATTATTTTAATTTTTGAATGGCATGCTCGTCGAAATTAAATTTTGGATAATTTCTTTTTCAAATATTTGTTTAAATAAAGAAATGAATGAAAGGTGCACAGGCAATGTGCTAATATTTTTAAAGTCACACAAATGCCTGTCTATTCACATTTCTGTCATTACTCTATATGATAAAAATGTTGAATCAGTTTTTTCGGCGATTTCAGTCCCAACTGGATTCTTTTTTAAACGATCTTGTTTTACGCGGTTTTATTCTAAAGGATTTTGTTAAAACGATTTTCTCGAAATAAGACGATTTTCGAACATGTCAAAAACAGGTTCTAGCTTTTTTTTTTTCAAACAACTCTTAGGTGGTAAATTGATTCGGACGTTGCTTCCCGAGAAAAACATGGTCCGGAATGGCCACTTAGAGACTCTGTGGAAGATCCGGAACAACCGTGGCCTAAAACCAAAAACAAATAACAAATCTTTGAGCTTCCCGATTTCCCTAAAACCACATCAGAATGGTCTACCTGGTTGGAAATTATCGATTTACAGTTCAAGTTGGCCACTTTACTCGAAATGAGCGATGTATTTTGCACGGTTGTTGAGAACTTTTTTTTAAACGATTTCTTTTTTGCACGTGCACAACAATCGTTTAAAGAAAGAAGCCAGCGTATATAAAAACCATTTTTTTTACTACGTCCGACGTTTCGACAAGTTTATTTTGTCTTTATCAAGGAATCTGAGTAGTTGAAAAAGGTGACAAAAATGTTGATTTGTTTAAAAAATCAGCTAAACTGATTCCTAACATTTTAATTTTACTAATATTATGACGATAAACAAAAATAAATATAACATTTGAACTGTTAAGGACAAAACGATGACGTGTATGTTAAAAATTATCAAAAACTACTTGCAGCAATTTTTCGTTTGAATTGTCTGGAATGTTTTTTTTTCTAAACGTCGACTGAAATCGTCGAAAAAACTTTTCAACATAACTGAATCAGCCGATAGAATATTAAAATATAATAAAAAAAATATTTGGTAAAAAAAAATCTATCTACTGTTGTTGCTGTTAAGCTACGCTAAAAAGTGTACTGTACCAAAGTTGATGTGATAGGGAAATCACTACTGGCATAAAGACTTCTACTTCCAAGCAAAATGATGCACGATCACTACATTCAAGCAAAACAAGAAAAACATTTCATGGAATTTTCATCCTATTGGATAATTCACCTCGAAAAAAATATAGCGAGAATCGAACTCACTGCAATATTCTCATCTCGGCTTGCCAGTCCGGTATCTTACCCATTGCACCATCTGAGTCGGTTAGCAATCGAAGCTTTATTGTCATAGTTTTATGCCTCTGTCGATTACCAAAAAAACCGCACTGCATTGGCCGCATGAAATCGTATCAGAAATGATAACTTAAGTCGTTTACAATGGTGTTGCGAATCGCAATTCCAACTGCATTGTGAAAAGATAGTATAAAATGTCGTTTGAAGTCAGTTTTAATCGGATATGATAGAAAGTCCGCCATGTTTTTTTTCGCGTGGGCTTCATGTGAGAAAATCATCGTTATTTTCTCTCTGCAACCAGCAGTGCATCCAAATGGCTGGAGATCAGATGGGAAATAAGTAATATTGACCAATGATAGAACTGGAAAATTTTGTCGCCGGCAACGATTTGAAGGCTAGGAGAGCAAAATCTTGCGCTCTCTTTCATTCTTCCGATAAGTACGAATAAGGTGTCGGATAACGCCTAATTGGTATAGTTTTCGTCGCTTAAGATATGAAATTCATTTGTGTAGATATATTGCCTCCACTTTGGTAGGTACAAATGTTGTTTTTTCAACTTTCATTGGAAAGCTTGTTAGTGCCGGTCCGGCATAGAATCTTATACCGATAGTGCCACCTCCAAGGAAGTTCATCATTGGAGTGAAGTCTGATTTGTGGGTGAAGAAAAAAAAGTTCCTTATTTTAACAATTTCAGTTTGTATGGAATATTTTTTTGAAAACTCTGGTAGGAGTTTTGGGTAATATTTGCATGAACTTCTCTTATCCAAATTTAAAACAAACTGTTGAAATAAATCGTCAACTCATTCTCTAGGATTTGATTGGTCTCAAACTCATACGTTGAAACAATCGATTGCCCGAAGCACGTCACGCTAGAGTCAACTTGAATCACTCTCGTTAGAACAAACCAAACAGAAAATGATAAATCGCAAATTACACACCTTGTTGGACCAGGAAGCTGGGGCCTGATCACGACTTTTGGACCCCCTCATTAGTTCGGTATCGACAAGTCCAGTAAAGATGTCCTTGAAGAGTACGAATTATCTCCGGTTCTCATTCAGAGAGATCTTATTCGAATGTTTTTTTTCTTCGTAAAATACGATTAGTTTCAGCCCCAATCAGTTGGAATTGGGAGGAGACGATCACACCAGCTCCAATCCAATCCCTCTAGGCTTCAGGCAGTTTTATATGTTTGTTGGTATTTTAGTTCCTCGGCTACCCTGAAAAGTTGCTGCTTCAATCCGGACAGCGAGCGCGATTAGTAGCCCCGAGGCCGCTTAATCCATTACAGTCACAGAAACCCATTAATTTGCCATTGTAAACACCTACAATAAAATCGCGACTACATCTTCGCGGGGCCAGGAGACAGGAAGCAGCAAACCCCATTCACCTGTCCATTCACGTCTTCTCTTGGCTAGCAGTATGAATGTTTGCCAAACCCCAGATAATGATCGGTAGTTTATCGGGGGGCTCCTGGGGCCATTTGACTGAAGAGGTATGTGGTATAATATGGATTCAAATCAACCCTCGTTCCGGTGTCGGTCGATTGTAAGGCCGGCCGCGTGGTCAGATCTTTGCCAGATCGCTTCCACAAGACAAGGCCCCTTTAGGGGACACATTTCAGAAAGCCTCCTCTCGCTTTCTTGGAACCTCTTTCTACTTTTCTAGGAGGATCTTCGGCTGCAACTCTTACTGGATGACACACGACTCGACTGGCTGCACCTGAATGAGGCGCAACATCCTCCAAAAGAGAACGCTCAGGAAAAAAAAAACCTCAGCTTCCCGGTAGCATATAAATCATCGTTTAAATAAACTTGTACTATGCTAATGACGGTGATTACCATAGAAATTAAGCTGCAGCTGCGGACGGCGAAGACACCGAAACGTAGAGAAAGAGACTCCCATTCGCGGTTATTTAAGTGTATGTTGTGTTGCAGTTTCGTTTTTTTTCTACTTCTTTTGAAATGTAGATTTTTGCAACAAAATGAGCAGTTTCAAGTCTACGGTTGATTGTTGTGCTTTTACCTATGTGATTTGCCGCCCTTGCTACTGAAGGGCGGATTTTTTCGAGGTGGTTCGATAAGTGTTATGTTGGGAGGACGAGGTCCGAAAGTTTTATCAGTTCCAGTCCAGGGTGTTATTAGTTCTACAATAAAACTAAAAAATCAATTTTGAAAGCTTCTGAAAATATACCTTGAAGAATTTATGTAAAACGTCATTAACCTACTTATATTTTCTCTTGGCCCTTCACCCCTGTGCTCGCAAGTGTGGATATTGAACTTAAAATAAGGTTGCCAGAATTTTTTCAGCACGTATCCAGGCCGGACAAACCGGGCAGTTTTTATATTTAAAAAAAAAAACCTGGCAAAATCCGGGCCTTCGATTTCAAATTGACGATTATTTATCCGGGCAATAACCGGGCAAATTTTGTCAAAACTCAGAAATTCATAAACAAAAATCAAGAAAAACAAAATTTATTTTCATCAGAGCTCATCGATAGATTTTGAACCGTATTTTAGGCTTCCAAAAAACCTTTCATGATTATTTTTTATAAAACATGCTCAAAAAGTTCGTTTTGGAGGTGTTAGTGTTTTTTTTGTTTAATTTGCCAAATAAAGTGAATAAATCCGGGCAAAATCCGGGCATTTTTCAATGAAATCCGGGCAACCGGACCGGGCCGGACTGTTCTCAAATTTATTAAAATCGGGCAATCTGGCAACCTTAACTTAAAACTCACTTAGGGCTACTTTTTGTATGTGTCTGGCAGGCTTCCATTGGATCCTTCTTTTGAACTGATCAGCAATCGTATAAATGAGAATGCTGGAATGTGCTCTCGGGGTTTTCAGATTCAAAATATTCAAAATTTCAAACTTGGTCATTTTTACGACATGATTATTGACCGATTTATATGTTCGGCGTTATTTGAGGTTAGATTTTTTTTTTTTGTGAAAAAAATACCATTTTTCAAATGCCCATAACTTTGTCATTGTTCATCGAAAATCATTAAATAGCACACAAAACGCTTTGAAATTGTATCATTTTTTTTATTGAAAGCAAAAAAATTAAGTACATTGTAGAGTTTGAACATGAAAAATCTTGGAATTTTTTTTGAAAATATTTCAAAGTACATCAGATATTCTTCAAAAAAAAAAAACATTTTTATAAAACACCAGGAAGGTTGGATTTTTATTCAATATCTGTTTTCATCTGTCCTAAAAAAATCTGCAAAAAATAATCCGTTTTGAAATCGCAAAAGTGACCCAAATTTCAAATTTTGGAGAAATCTGAAGACCTCGGCGCAAATTACCAGGTAATTGAAAAAAAAATTACAGCAATTTTATGTCTACCCCAATAAAAAGGAATCGAATTTATTAAGCCTTTTGATTTTGGAAGAATTGAGCTCTTTTTTAATCTTTTTTTCTGATTTTGTTTATCATCTCTAGTTTTGGCTAAGTTTTTTGAAAAATCGTCAAATCCGTAATTGCCGCAGCCGAAGGCTTAGAAAATAGCCTTCAAGTCTTCTAAGCCAGCGGGCATGAGATCGAATCCCGGTCACGGCATACATAGTACACTTTCTGTGGTTTGGTGGTTTTAGTATTTGTGAGCTGCCAGATATCATATCCTCGAAAGATGTACGCTTAGAGTTAAGAAAAAGGAATCTCTTCGAGGAAACATCAAGTTTCATTGAGATCCTGTATGTGTTTTTGGGTTCGTTTCATATAATACACAGGGTTGCTAGCGAACCGGGAAAACCGGGAAAACCGGGAAAAACTTTGGAATTTCATCTCATCACCGGGAAACCGGGAAAAAACCGGGAATTTCGGCACATCACCGGGAAAATTGTCTTGATAGTAATTTTTTCACGGAGTTTCAGGCAGTTTTCGGTAATCTTGATATACATATACATGAGGTAAAACTAATTTTCGTTCAATAGTAACAAACAAAGTTTAAATAGTTTTTCTAACTCATTGCGGACCAAATACGAGATTTCTTTTATTTTTTTTTGCTCTCAGCAAGTGTGCTACACTAACAAGTATATTTCAAATGTTCTAAATTTAATGATTAAACTATAATCGACAAAGCTAAACACAAAACGTTTGGCTTCTTAAATAGATATATAGAGTGTCGAATTTCGGTGTTTCTAGGCGTAGATTTTTTCGCGGTCTTTAATATGTTACCTAAATCTTTTAATGTTTTCTAGTTAAAGACTACCAGCTATAGTTTTCGTATTCGATAAACACGTCTCATTAAATTCATGCAGAAACCTAATATTTTGACATCGTTAGACTTTTTTAAGCAGAGTAACATTTTTCTGAAATGAATATGAAGAAATATCTTTTTTGCCATAAAAAGATATTTTTTGCAATGTTGTTGTTCTGTTTTTCGTTGGCCTGAGGAGCGAAGCCGATATCGCAAATGTTTTGATTTTTTTATTCTTCCAACGTTAAACTTTACTTAAAGTTTGCTGAGCTGGAATATATGTTTTATAGTAAAAATCCAGTCGAAATCTGAGGTTTCTAGTTTAGCCCTGTGTTATTCACAATTTTCAATATTTTCACGAATCTTAAGTTCAAATGACTAGGGCACTACTGAATTTATTGTTTTGTATGAAGAAAGTATTTTTTTCTATAACCTGTCTTTGGATTTGTATAAAAATATAACTGCAGTAAAAAAATAACTAAATTTCCCTGTAATGATGATTTTATGTTTTGTAAGGCAAATTCCCAATCTAGTTCCGTGGGCGTGATTGAGTGCTCATTTATATCACTTTGATATAAATGGGTATACCTTGACGTATAGCAACATTAAATATAGAATAGTGAGAGTATCACAGTTCAGTGTTGCTATAGGCATCAACGGATCACTTCCGACCATAAGTGAAACGGAACCCCTAGATGTCGGTCCCACGGCTTTTAACTAAAGCTCAATCACATGGTCAATCTGGTCCGATCAGAAATGATTGTTTGACCTTTTATTGTCATTTTAATGTTCTTTTCTATTTTTCTTAATGTTCTTTTCTATTTTTCAGATCATTCGGAGGTGGAGTTTTTTTTTTTCTCTCTCTCAGATATATTCAAATAGTTGGAAAGTTAGAAAGGAGTAGGTTAACATATTCAAATACCATATTCCTCCCCAATGCTCCAGTGGATGTGTATTTGCGGTTTATGAATTACGATGGCTTATTCTTAAATCTAGCTTTTTTCAATCACTGGGGGCTAATTGGATGGAAATGATATTTTGTGGTTTAAGGTTTGTGAAACGGATCTGTCACCTGAGTTGTTTTGATAGTATTATAGTTTAAAGCAAACAGTCTTGGCAATTTTTAAATCTCATTCAAAAGTAGGCATTCAACTATGTGAGGCAGGTAGTGTAGGGCAATGCTCAAACGGTAAGATAGGCTCTTATATCCATAATTTGTTGAATTCGCATGATTGTGATGATGTTGTGATAGGAATAAGGTAGCTTACTTCTACTATTAATTTGAGCTAGAATTTTTATTAGTTTGAAATAGGCTTGCTTCAAAAAGCAAACAGGCTCTCACATCCATATTTTGGTAAAATAGTATGGTTCTATGATATGACAGAAACAATGTAGCTTACTTCTACTATTAATTTGATCTCGGTTTATTATGAGTTTAAGCTAGGCTTCTTCTTAGATATTGATAGATGATATGAACTAAAACTCTTTTTTTTCTCTTTTTTTTCTCTTTTCTTTTTTTTCTGTTTTCTTTTCATGTATCGTGGCATGTACTACCGAGAAATCATTTGGTCCAATGATGACGTTGAGCGAACCTTCAAGCCATCCCCTAACATCATGGGACCCAGACGTTGGCTTTCGCATGACATGGTTGCCAGCCCAAGGATCTAACCATAAATCAACTGCTGAAGATGGTGTCCTATAACTTGGTGAGATCCTTCCTTTTTATTTTTAATATTTTCAATGCGCTTATAAACCGTAGTATGTAGATGCTTGGGGAGTATGTAGAGGCCAGTCTCGAACCCACCCTTGTCCTTCCTCCAACTGGTATCGGGAGGGGTTGGTTTATTATCTTGAACTGCATTTTATCCATATTCCATGGATATAATGAAGTGCTTGATGGTTTAACCAACGTCTCAAGATCGCTTACTATTCTACGCTGCCTTCTCTAAACTTTAAATTTTCTTCTCCAAACTATTCTAATTTTCATTTCCAGCGTCAGCTCCCCGAGCTATTTAAACGCTATGAAAAAAAAAAAAAAAAAAAAAAAATTCCCAATCTAGTTGACAAGATGATTAAATATTATACTTCGATGTATTTTCTAATTATTTTTATACAAACTATTCCTTTTTTTTGTTCAACTCTGTAAAATTTTTAGATAAACTGGAATATTCATAGTGGCTCAAAAGAACATCAAAACAGTGAAAATTTGACAAATTGTTCAAATTGTGGAGCAAATCAATGACTATTTCAATTACGTTGGATTTGTCTAAAAATTTAAGATAACCTGTCAATTTGATGCAAAAAGACAACGTGGTGAAAGACGTTGAAATATTTTTCATGATTTCATACCGGTTAACAGATTAGAAAATGTTAGACATTTTAACAATTATTTTATTCACCTTGATTTTATATTCAAAAAACGAGTATAATAAATACCGAGAAAATCATCATTTTTAACCGGGAATAAACCGGGTGAAAACCGGGAAAAACTTTGGAATTTCAAAACGAAAAATCGCTAGCAACCCTGAATACAGTTTTGAGCCAAATGAATCATCGATAACAAACACAGTTTTATCAAATAAAATCAGGTTTCAAATTTTGCCTTAAATTTCCAGAGATAAAAACCAAAATTCCAGAATTTTTAGAAAGAAGAATGAGAAAATCTCAACAATAAGTATTGATTGTTGACTGGATTATTTTTAAATTTTGGGGATTCAAACGGCTTCGTCAGTCAATTGTGGGAATAAAAACGAGTAATTTTTATTATTGCCCAAATGTCCAAATGGACAATAATAAAAATCACTCGTTTTTATTCCAACAATTCACTGACGAAGCCATTTCGATCCCCAAAAATTTATCTTAACAATTTTTTCGACTGACGTTTCTGAAGTTTTAACTAAATTTTTTTTTGCTTTTGAAGATCTCGAAACGTTATGATATAAGCCTACCAAATAACAAAGAATTTATTTTGGTTGAAACTGCCTCTAAATTTTCCTTAAAATTCCATACATATACCAAAACCGAAGAAAAAAGTGAAATAAAATTTCAGTTACTTGTTTTCTTAGAAACCAAAATAACCAAAAAAGGAATTGTATTTTTGGATCAACTAAAAAGTTAACTGTGAAATTCGTAGCTCCACGGGAAATAAACTTTGTAGGCCTGTGTACTGATTAGAGTACATTGATACATTCTTTTTTATTTTGTAAATTTTTGACGATTTTGGACTTTGCCACTTAAGCCCTAGAACATGAAACCTCTGTAAGAGATTTCGGTTACGCGATATGTCTGAATTATCAAGTCTCATCTGGGATCAAATATCTTCACTCTGTTCTATTTTTTAGTTTCTCATGGTCTATAATCCTTTCTGAACTACGGAAATTTTCCATTTCAGACTTATTCTCAGCACTTCAAATAACTTGATTCCGTTTATTGTAAGGTTGCCAGATTGCCCGGTTTTATCCGGGTTTGCCGGGATATTTGGTACAGGATCTGGGAAAAGTTCGACCCGGTTTCCCGAATTTTCATTGAAAAATGCCCGGATTTATTAACTTTATTTGGCAAATCAAACAAAAAAATTATTGTAAATTTTTCTTGAATTAAATTTTTAACCATTTTCTTACAAATTATCATGAAAGGTTTTTTGGATGCCTACGATTTAAAATCTGCTGATGACTTTTGATGATTTATTTTTTTCTTCTTAAGTTTTGTTATAATGGTAATTCCTGGGTTGTAAGAAAATTTGCCCGGATATTTCCCGGATTTTTGGCCGACAATTATGAAATTAAAAGCTTGAATTTTGTCAGGTTTTTTGATGAAATTATAGAATGAAAATAGATAAATAAAGACAGAAGACAGAAGACAGAAGACAGAAGACAGAAGACAGAAGACAGAAGACAGAAGACAGAAAACAGAAGACAGAAGACAGAAGACAGAAGACAGAAGACAGAAGACAGAAGACAGAAGACAGAAGAAAGAAGACAGAAGACAGAAGACAGAAGACAGACAGAAGACAGAAGACAGAACAAAGAAGACAGAAGACAGAAGACAGAAGACAGAAGACAGAAGACAGAAGACAGAAGACAGAAGACAGAAGACAGAAGACAGAAGACAGAAGACAGAAGACAGAAGACAGAAGACAGAAGACAGAAGACAGAAGACAGAAGACAGAAGACAGAAGACAGAAGACAGAAGACAGAAGACAGAAGACAGAAGACAGAAGACAGAAGACAGAAGACAGAAGACAGAAGACAGAAGACAGAAGACAGAAGACAGAAGACAGAAGACAGAAGACAGAAGACAGAAGACAGAAGACAGAAGACAGAAGACAGAAGACAGAAGACAGAAGACAGAAGACAGAAGACAGAAGACAGAAGACAGAAGACAGAAGACAGAAGACAGAAGACAGAAGACAGAAGACAGAAGACAGAAGACAGAAGACAAAAGACAGAAGACAGAAGACAGAAGACAGAAGACAGAAGACAAAAGACAGAAGACAGACAGACAGAAGACAGAAGACAGAAGTCAGAAGACAGAAGACAGAAGGCAAAAGACAGAAGACAGACAGACACAAAACAAAAGACAGAAGACAAGACAGAAGACAGAAGGCAAGACAGAAGACAGAAGAAAGAAGACAGCAGACAGAAGACTGAAGACAGAAGACAGAAGACAGAAGACAGAAGACAGAAGACAGAAAACAGAAGACAGAAGACAGAAGACAGAAGAGAGAAGAGAGAAGACAAAAGACAGAAGACAGAAGACAGAAGACAGAAGACAGAAGACAGAAGACAGAAGACAGAAGACAGAAGACAGAAGACAGAAGACAGAAGACAGAAGACAGAAGACAGAAGACAGAAGACAGAAGACAGAAGACAGAAGACAGAAGACAGAAGACAGAAGACAGAAGACAGAAGACAGAAGACAGAAGACAGAAGACAGAATACAGAATACAGAAGACAGAAGATAGAAGACAGAAGACAGAAGACAGAAGACAGAAGACAGAAGACAGAAGACAGAAGACAGAAGACAAAAGACAGAAGATAGAAGAGGGAAGACAGAAGGGAGAAGAGAGAAGAGAGAAGAGGGAAGAGAGAAGAGAGAAAAGAGGAGAGAGAATAGATAATACAGAAGAGAGAAGACAGAAGACATTCCTGGGTTGTGAGAAAATTTGCCCGAATATTTCCCGGATTTTTGGCCGACAATGTTCAAATCAAATGCTAGATAATACAGAAGGGAGAAGAGAGAAGACAGAAGACAGAAGCCAGAAGATAGAAAACAGAAGACAGAAGACAGAAGAGAGAAGATAGAAGAGATAAGTGATAAAAAGAAGAGAGATGAGAGAAGATAGATGGAAGAATAGACAAGAGAGAATAGAGAATAGAGAGTGGAGGACAGAAAACAGAGAACACAGTATAGAAGGTAAAGGAAACAAATTGAACACAACGAATTGAGAATTGGAAAACTACAATAAATATAAAAATAACTAACATCACAAATAAGGAAAATCAAATAAATGAAGACGAGTAAACGGCGAAAAAATAGAGGAAATTCAGTAATGAGAAATGAGAGATAAGGAAATTAACAAAAGAGAAATGAGAAATAAAAAATTAGAAATGAGCATTAAGAATTTAGATATGAGAAATGAAAAACGAGAAATGAGAGATAGAAATTGGAAAAGAGAAATAAGAATCATAAATGAGAAATGAGGAATGAAAAATGAGATATGAAAAAAGAGAAATGAAAAATGAGGAATGAGAAATGTTACATGAGAAATGATGAATGAGAAATGAGAAAAAAGAAAAGAGAAATGGGAAATGGGAAATGAGAAATGAGAAACGGAGAATGAAAAATGAAAAATGAGGAATGAGAAATGAGAAATGTGATATGTGAAATGAGGAATGAGAAATGAGAAAAGAGAAAAAAGAAATGAGAAATTGAAAATGGGAAATTAGAAATGAGAAATGAGTAATGAGAAACGGGAAATGAAAAATGAGAAATGAAAAATGAGCAATAAGAATTGAGATATGAGAAATAAAAATGAGAAATGAAGAATGCGAAATGAGAAATTGGAAATGAAAAATGAGAAATGAGGAATGAGAAATGAGAAATGCGAAATTGGAAATGAGAAATGAGGAATGAGAAATAAGGAATGACAAATGAGGAACGAGAAATGTGAAATGAGAAATGAAAAATGAGAAATGAGAAAAGAGAAATGAGAAATGAGAAATGAGAAATGAGAAATGAGAAATGTGAAATGTGAAATGTGAAATAAGAAATGAGAAATGAGAAATGAGAAATGAGAAATGAGAAATGAGAAATGAGAAATGAGAAATGAGAAATGAGAAATGAGAAATGAGAAATGAGAAATGAGAAATGAGAAATGAGAAATGAGAAATGAGGTATGAGAAATGAGAAATGAGAAATGAGAAATGAGAAATAAGAAATAAGAAATGAGAAATGAGAAATATGAAATGAAAATAAGGAATGAGGAAAGAGAAATGAGAAATGAGAAATGAGAAAAAAGAACTAGTAATAGAACATAATTTTTAATAAATTTTTTTTATCAAAAGAAAGCGTTTTGAAAGAAAATAAAAATCAACATTCATTTTAAGTTCATCGTTCGGTAAATTAGCTTACTTCCAGGTTGTGAAAAACGGTTTAACCTGAGAACCTCCCCAAGCAAATCGTGTCAGATGCATTATGACTAAAATATTATACACCTTAACAAATCCAACCACCTGTTCCTCTTATGAACTTCATAAAAGGTGGCACCATCAAGTGGAAATAGCATTTGGCGGCAATCAAATTTCCGCTCGACATTTCGCTCATCACGATCACTAATGGGGGTGGTGGCTGGCTCTTTTAGTGCTATTCTAGTTCCAGTGTTACTCTAACCAATCGAGAATGGTGGCGACCGGGCAACTATTCTAGTGGAGCACTTGACTTTTTATTGGCATTTCCTTCCAACGACGAAGGTGGAGCTTTTCATGGTCTATTAGATAAAATGAGGTGAGGGCAACGTTTCCTTCCATTTGGTCTATGATTGAATCATAATACTGGATGGAACTCTGAGTTTGTCGATTAAATTGATGGGAAAGCTTCCTTTTGGCATTTCCAGCATTTTCTATTTTTACAACAGGTATTTTTTCAACCTGGGAAAAAGCGAAAGCTTCGTCCAATTATTGGGAAAGTGAAGTGATGTTTTTTCTCTATATTTTTTTATTTGATCTCCTTCACTTCCTGTGGACTCCAGTTGATTTTTGATTTGGTTGAGGAAAACACGATTTTCGTGCTTTGGAGTGGAAATTGATGATGGTATTCTGGTGGTGTGATGAGCTTGATGAGAATGATGATGCTGCTGCTGATGGAGAAGATGCTAGAGGATGTGCTTCAAAGTGGGTAGTAGTTCGTGTCTAAGGTGCGCCTCATTCCATTATTTTGTCTTTTCTAACACGGTTCGTGATTGTGGTTTTTTTCAGGTCTCTCTTCTTAAAGAAATCGAAACCAAATCAAAGCCAAATGGTTCCGCTCGGTCTAAATGAAACCGAAAACTTTAGGAGAACCGGAGACTAAATAATCGAAGAAACAGGTCAGGACACCACCGCCAAATAATTATAATTTACGAAATCGTGCTCGCGCGGTTTTCTCGGACTTGGACCGGTGCTTAATTATGCATTTGTGCAATCGAGCGAATTGCAAATCGTGTCTTCAACACTCGAGAAGGGCTCTCTCGTTCATCAATCGTCCGTCGTCGTCAGGAGGTTTCGATTTCGGTGCTCCGGAATAGAGTTGCCAATTGTGTGACAAGAGGGCAGGGGAAAATTCGATCTTTTTAGTCGAAGTAATTCGGACGAGGGAACTCACAGAGAGAGAGGCGACGAGGGGTATTCGCGTAATTGGCTCACTAATAACCTGGCTTCATTATTGGTGGGAAAAACATGCAAATCAGAAACCATTTATCGTGTGGGGTTTCGAGTAATTAGTGAGTTTTGCATCGACGTCGTAGAGCACGATTTTGTTGCAAGTTTCTCCCCTCGAATATTTTCCAATGTAGACATTTTTGATGTTAAAAATTTTTGAATGGAAATTCATGGAAACAGTCTTCGGAATATTGTGTCTTTAAAGTCACATTGAAACTTAAAGTGTCGCATTCAAATTTTAAAGCTCAGATTTGACTGAGAAATTTTAACCGTTTTCACTTTGGAACTTATTCAGACCTTTCAACGAACTTTAAAGGTCCATAAAAAGCTCATTTGCAGTATATACGTCCTTTTTAAGATATCTTGGTTTGGAAATTTTGTTTATTTAGGTCAAACCCGTTGGCGGCAACTAACGGATGTCCAAAATTGTCAAACAACTTGTCATCGAAACGTCACCGTCACATTTTTCCAGCTAATTCAAATCACGCTTGGTCATAATCCGTTAGAAGCGCCAGGCTTCTGGGTGTTGAAAATAAGCTAATCATTCCTTAATAACATGCATACGTGAATAACCGACTCGAAGTAGCAGGAAAATTTCCGGTTGTATCGAATTTCATACTGACATTTTTTTTCTTCAAAAGCAATGCTAATTCAAAAGCCGACAGGAATTGACACATATAATCAGACGCTTCTGACTGAAGAGGGAAGTATTGCAATTCTCGGGTCTTTCTTTATAAGGGCTGGCAGGAACAGTCCCGGTACACACGAAAAATTTGTTTAACCCAATAAAAATGAATAGTGGGCTGCCTGCCACGGGGGAAATTTGATCCTTAACTGGTCGGATCATATTCCATAACCACCGAATGATGGGGCGGAAATTAAGCTTATTGTCGTCGTCGTCGTCATTTTAATGCCTATTCACGTTTTGAGGTTTTTAGTTATTTTTTTTGCTTTCTTTCATGGGTTAAGCAGTCATTTGCAGGTGGAGACGTTTTAAAAAAGGCTTAACCAGAGAAAACAAAAGAATTTGCCAATTTATTCGTTTTTAGTGTAAGGCACGGTCCTGGAGATAAAAAATACTCGGTATTTCATTTAAGATAAAAATTGTGGATTAAGAACTTGACTAAATTTTAGAAAACACATTCTGACCCAAAATTGAACACAGAGTCTTGATACGGTTTTTTTTCTTCAATGGGATATTGGTTTTATTCCACCAGTTTATCATCGACAAATTGTTTCCAGATGAGTAAAAATTTATTACCATCAGTGCGACAAAAGAAAACCCGATTCTTTAAATTTATAGTATAAAATTTTTTTGAGCGGGATACAAAATAAATCAACCAAAACATCAGACAGATCTAGATTAATGCATTGTTTGGGAAATTTCGAACGAGTCTTTCATCCGAGATTGATGATCGACAAATAAAGAGGGAATTGATTGATGGCCCAGAAAGCCGAAGATCATAATTTCAAATCCTACAATAAAATCGCTAAAATTTTGAACATTTTAATGATTTTTTTTTTGTTTTTCTAACTTTTTTTTAATTCGACCTTACCTGATGGACTTGTTTTTTGATAGTTACATAATTTTTTTTAAGATTGTCGAAATTTAACCCTCATCTGCATCAGATTTCATTACCCTAATCATCACTTGGAGTGTTAATTTGACACTACAAGCTCAAATCGTTATAACTTTTGGCGTGTTCAACCGATCTAAACAAAACTTATATCAATAGAAACGTTGTAAATATGTTTAGAACATTATATATAGCTAAAGCTACTAGTTTTCTCGTTATTCAGCATGAAAGAATAAAAATCCGAAAAACATGCCTCAGGAAAACTGCTGTAGTTCATATATTACACGTCCAAAAAAATATTTGTCTTATGCATATGAAAGCTGAAGTTAATGCCTACATCATGAAGCCAAGAAATATTTTTTAAATTTTCTTTTAATGAAATGGTCACAAAAAGTTCAAAAAAGTGGTCTGAAAAACCTACTTTTCATTCGATTGCTAGTGAATACTGTTTGAGCGATGGTAGAGTTTTTTTTTAAAAATATGACTACAAAATTTATTGAAACTCTAACATTTTGCTGTCTTTAGATTTTCGATGCAACAAAAATTTGAATTTACTGGAATTTTTCAAAGTTCACAACTTTGCGCGATTTTTTTACAAATTAAAATTTCATCTGTTTTTGTGGTCCACCGTCAGGTTGTACCCAGATTTTCTGTGCTTTTACTTTGTTTGGACCAATCAAAAGTATATTCATTGGAAAGCAAATTTTATCTACATTCTAGTGAGGTGTAACAATTCACGCTGTGAGATTTCACAAAAATATGAAAATTATAAACGTAAAATCATTCCTGAATTTCTAGAACCACAAGCAAAATAATGAATAAAACATAAAATTATAGGAAGCAGGGATTGAAATGCTCTTGAGCCTCCAAGTTTTGTTGCAACGCATTGAAAGGCCAGAAAACGCATTTTAAAGTTGTGATCCCAAATTAAGCTCAGAATCGCCGAAACACGCTTCTAAAGGCAAGAAATCGCATTTTAAAGTTGTGATCCCAAATTTAAATGCTTCTAAAGGCTTGGAGTTCGAGAGCGAAGAATGCTAAGAGCCAATTTTCGCACACCAAGAAGTGCTCAAGTTCATACCTCAAGCCCAAGAGTTCGAAAATCGTTTATATTTCGTCTTATTCCAAAAATTATTGTTTTATTTTTCTTTAATTTAAAAATTTATTTTGAAATAAAGTTTAGCCCTTTTCATATGTTTGTTCAAATGGGAAACTTTTTTCCCGGATTTGAAATGTGGGTTTACGAGTTTAAAGCTTTAAAATATGGAATTTAATATAAGATAATATTAATACATCACATTTTCTAGAATACCAAACTAATAAAACAAATCCCAAAGTTTTCATACATTTTTGCTTCGTACATTCCACTCTAGTTGTAAGTTTTTTTTAGCTAGTGGCGTTTAGCTTCACTCATACAGTGTTTAAATTCAGGTCTGAAAGTCATATATTTCAACATTTTTATGCCTTTTAAAAAGCATGAATTTCTTAACTTTATTATCCTCAATTCAAATTAAAAAAAATCAACTGAAATTTTGAATGTATCGAAAATTTATTCGAGTTTTTGATGTTTTCTATACGCATGTCATTTAAAACATGCAAGGCGATTTTGAGTCTTTTTTTACCCTCTGTCGTATGAATAATTAATTCGTTGAAATTTTTTCTGTCGATGAAAACAACTTCTTTCAACTCTTGCTAAGAAACTTATGCAAAAAAAAAACAAGTTTCCGTATAATTTGAAAAGTCTAAGAAATGAAATATTTTTTTTTAAACATTATTCTTTTTAAGGGTTTATAACTGCCAAGTGTATTTTTGGTGCATTAAAGTCGTTTGAAATGTTTTAAAGTACTGAATTTAGCTAAAAAAATTAAAAAATGACCAAGACCGTTCGTAGGCTAGTTAGAAAAAATATTTCTGAGGTGTATTGAGGTCTAAAATGTTTAATTTTAGCTCAAAACGCAACAATTTCTTGTAATTTGTAATTATATCGTGGCCGTAGGAAAAGGGTGGGGGTTAGGGAGTTAAACCCCCCACAAATGATTGTCCAATAAAGCGAGGTTTCTATTCTACACTCAAAATTTTAAATTCATGATCTAATTATTATACAAGAGTGAGGTTATTCAAGGGTAAAAATCTAGACTGAAAACTACTGCCAAAACCTCAAAAACCCATCCCAAGTTCAAAATTATGCTGCAGGTTTTCAAAAATTTCTAACTTGTTCATTTAAATTCAGGGCTGACTAGTAAATTTTGAATTAAATCAAACCCATTTTGGAGGTGTTGGTTCCATATTTGCTTAACCAAAGTTGGTTTCTATTTTCGTATTTCAGATTCTGTATAGAGTTCTTGATTTTCAGTTCGAATAATCATAAGAAATAAGAATTGAAAACTGCTTTAAAATTCTGGTTCAAATTTGGTTTTGCATTTCATATCAAATTTGAATCATTTTTTTCGAAAATGATCTACATTTTCAATATTTTGATAATAGTTTTCGAATATGAAGAAAGGAAAAATTTTGTTTCATATTCCAAATCGGAGTTCTTAAACTTAATTCTTACACAAAATTCAAACATTTAAAGTAAGGTTGCCAGATTGCCCGATTTTATCCGAGTTTGCCCGGATATTTTGTACAAAATTTCGGAACAATCCGGCCCGGCTCGGTTGCCCGGATTTCATTGAAAATTGCCCGGACTTTGCCCGGGCAAATTTATTTATTTGGCAAATCATACTAAAAAAAACAACAAATGACTCCAAAACGCAATTTTTTGAGCTAGTTTTTTTAAATAATCATGAAAAGTTTTTCGGAAGTCTAAAATGCGATTCAAAATCCATCAATGAGTTTTTATGAAAAAAAAAAAATTTTAAATATTTTTTCTTGATTTTTGTTGAGTAATTTCAAGGTTTTGAGAAAATTTGCCTGGATATGGCCCGGATTTCAGGTCGTCACTTTTGAAATCAAATGCCCGGATTTGCCAGGTTTTTATAACAAAATTGCCCGGTTTGTCCGTCCCGGATACGTGCTGAAAAAATTTTGGCAACCTTAATTTAAAGCTTCTAAATGGCGATCAAAAATTCAAAACTCAGATTCAGATTAATCATTTGGAATTCATATTTTAATTCAAATTCACATAACAGATTGAAATAAATAATTTAAGAAATAAATTATGCTTAAACCAGAACTACAGAATTTTAATAATAGGAATAATAATCATGAATGAGGGCTCTAAAACTTGGCTCATAAAATTATGATCTTGAATTAAGATTAGGAAATCGTGTTTTCTTTTGTACATTTCAGAAATTGTGTAGGAACTCGGAAACAGTCTCACAGTTCAATTTTTTAATTCAGGTTCAGAATTCAGATTAAGAATGCAGACTCAAAATTCAGAAAAAGATTTAGCTAGTAAATGAGTTTTACAATCAACATAAAATTTTTGACGAATTCAAGAGATTTGGCTTGTCAATTCAATTTGCAGATTTCAAATTTTTAATCAAAATAAGTTCGTACACACAAGTCAGCTGAAAATCACAAATATAAAGTAGAATTTGAGTTTATTTGTTAAATTTTCTTTTATGAAAAAAAAAAATCCAAATTTCATTATAAAAATCATCCACAGGGTTTTCATTATGGCATTGATTCTTTATGGAAAATGTTTGCTTTAAAAAAAACATCTACCTGGTCTTCACCTAACAAACCTGCAAAAAATCCTATATTTTCTCGATGTATTATTTAACATTTTTAATATTGCAGACTTTTAAAAAGCCAAATTTCAAACTTAAATCATAAATTTGGTTCAAGTCTGCACCAAGCAAATTTGATTCAATTTTTTTTATCTTTTACGTTTCTTTTGAAAATTTTATTTGTATTCATCGAAGGTTCAAATTTTTGAATTTGCAGAAGAGTTTGGAAGATTGGGCTCGTTTGATTTGAGTAGAGAACAACCAGCAAACTGAGAAAACCGGGAAAACCCCTGGAATTGAATATAGGACCGGGAAAACCGGGAATTCCAAACCAAACCGGGAAAATTATTTATGGATTATGTTTTCCCAAATAAAAACATAATATTCCTTAAATTCATTCATTTCATAATGACGTAACTTTTTCTCAGAAACTTTACAATCTTTAGTCGTTTATTTCAGGATTGTTTGCGGGGAAATGTCGGGATTTAATATTCATGAGGGCTAATCCGGGAATATTAAAAAAAAAATATTTTTGAACTCAGCGTAAACATTATAGTGCACTGCAGTGAATAAAAAAGATGTTTTTAAATTTAATAAAGATTTCACAACTGTGAAGTTTTATACGTTCAGTCTTGGAAGTTGACGCATTTAAAGCGTTAATTAATTAAAAAATTTCTACCGTTGGGCACTTTCTTTTCGAATATCTTGAAAAAATATACCTTGAAAATCTGCATTAAGAAAAAAGTGAATAGAATGTATACAATTTCTAAATGCAGTGACTTTATAGTTCTAATTTGAATTCATACGTTGAAATCAGACAGCTTTCAATTGAATCCACGTCTTGAAAACTAAGTTTTAATTCTAACTTCTTTTCTAACTTCTAATTGGAATTATCATACACTAGTCCAGAATGATGGTGTTCGAAATTTCATCAGGAGCTCATTTTTTTTCTCAGAAAAACACGTTATGCTAAAAGGAAACGTGAGAAAATTAGCAAAAATCTAACAAACACATTTAAACTATGGGAGTTAAGAGTCCGACTAAAATATCGAATAAATTTGATGAAAAAATTTGAATGTTGATAGAACGTATCAAAAAGAGATATAAATTCAGTTATTCATTCATGGAGACCTAAATTGGTTAACTTATTTTCCGAAAAGCTATATCTTGGAGGTTGGTTTTAAATATAAATTGGAATAAATTGCATGAAATCTTGTATGCAACAAAACTGCACACTATATCATTGCACAAAACCTACAAATCAAGTTATTTTTTTATCGAAAAAATTAATAAAATCAAGAATACAAAAGATGAAATAACTCGTTTCTTCCAAAATTTAATTTTTTGGTCTTGTAATCTTTCGGATACTTGATTTTTTGAAATTTACAAAAAATACTTCAAACTTTATTTATTTCCCCCTTCAGGTTTTTTGAAAATTTCGATGTAGAGAGGGGGGGGGGGGGGGGGGGGTGATTGACAAAAGAAGAAATTTATATTTGTTCAGCCTAATTTAAACAAAGAGATTTTCTTTGACGTGACTTTACTTATTTTCAATTGAGTTTACAATACCTTTATAAAAAAACAAAATCATAACTGTACTTCTAATTTTTATTTGATTGATAATATATAAACAAAAATTTAAAAAAAAAACAAAATTTCACTAATAATTGTCAAAAACAATTAAAACGTAAGTTAAAAAATCAAACATCAAATTGCTGAGAAACGACATAACATCGAAGTACTTATCTTATTTGGTTTCGAAAATATTTTCTTACAATTTAGCTCAATTATAACTTTTGTCGGGGGGTCGGGAATTGTCCTATGTGGGAAACAGAAAAAAATAAAATGCCATCATTTAATTCGGGTAATTGATAGACGCACAGGAGCCAGAAGATGTAACAAGATACCAAGTTTTATGTGATTCTTGTCTACATTTCTCGCTTAAACTAGAAGAATTTGAATTGAAATTGAAATTGAAAAATCGAATAAAAACATGCATTTTCGAGATGGGACTGACAATTCAGACTTAAAATTTAGATAAATTTACCAGTATCAAGAACTCAACGTATTCTAATTTTTTTCAATGTATTAAAACAAAAACATAATTCATTATCCAATATGAGACAATACTCAAATAACATTTCAGGGTTAGCATTAATAAGGTTAATTGGAATCTGTTCTAAGATTTCAATAGTAAAATTCAGTATTTCAACTTGAAATTTTAGAAGTATTATATACATGGCATTCATCAAAACTATAACTTATCTCATGCAAATAATAAAAATGAAGCATTTCCCTTTATAAGCAAAGATCGTGTGAATGACTGAAAAAAGGTAACAATTTCCGGTTAATGCTAGGACAACTAAAATTAATTTCTTACCGTGTTTCCATGACTGCAATTTGAATAATCTTGGAAATTCAAGATTAAACTAAAAAAACTAGGTCCTTTCACACTTTTACGTTCAACTTGCATAAACATATCTTAATTTTTAGGCAAAAAATATGATGAGCATATTTATTTGCGCATTTTGAAACAGTGAAACCCATAAAACCTCAATCGGGGAAAACGGGAAACAACCGGGAATTTAAAAATGGAAACTCGCTGACCACCCTGCGATCGCTTTTGAGGGGCTTCTTCTTTGTATACTTGGCCATCAATTGTGCCAATCGTTCCTTCCTTCCAAAAATTGTCAGCCACCCTAAGTACAGGATACTAAATTTTTCAATTTTTTTTTCTCGTTTTTCTTCTAGGTGAGACTTGTCAACAAAAACGCTGTCCAGGGATCTGGGAGGTGCCGCTTATTTAGAAGGTTTGTTTCGCAGCTCGTTACGATTTTTTTTTTAAATTTCTCCTTGCTTGAGGTTCAAATATTTTGCGCACGATTTGACCACCGTATTTTGTAAAAAGTCTGATATTTTCTTGATTAAACCCTCTACAATCGTTATCTTCCTGGAACCAATCGTTTGAGATTTGATTTGAAATTAAGCCCTTTTTCGAAAGATTTCAACACATGAACTTTGGTCGAATAGTTGATTTCCAGCTATTTTGGCGCCTCCTACTGGAACATGTAGATATTTCTCAATATCGCACCCAAAAAATTTTGACGATTGACTTTGAGTTGAGATAGATTTCAAAAATTCAAAAGTGTTGCTTTTTTTTTTCGAGTGCAGTCCTTGATCCCGTTTAACTTATTCAAGTTGTGAAGTCGTTTGAAAAAAAAAACATTTCCGAATTATTCAGATTAAAAGTCCAAATTCCAGGCCCAGAAGTCATATCCCCATTCTAGTTTCTAAAGGACAGCAAAGCTTTTGAGGCATGATTCCATAAATTAAAAAAAGATTGGAACACTTAACGAACAACTTGAGGAGGGTAATACAAAGTTGTGGGTCGAAACGACGCGTCTCGTATAATGAAGTTTCGATGTTAGAGCATGTAATTTCATCTTTTTACTGTTTACAGTAGAATACCTGTAGAAGAATTTTGACCGTTTCAATGTTGCACCGCGCTAGGTTTTGCAACGCCAAGATTAAGACATCACACTTCATTCATAACAGCGAACAAGCAAGAAAACCGATCACGATCAAAAAAATCATCCCAAGAACATCTCTATCTATCGCCTATACAAGGTACTTTACATGTAGTAAGAACCTAACCTTTTCGCTACGACCAGAGAACAACTTCCAGATCGGATCATGTATCTTGTTTGCTGTTACGCAACTGGAGCGTGACAATCGAATTGTGGTGGTTCTTTAACGACGAGATGATCTTCTGATCATCATTATTGGTTGCGGGTTGAGGAGCTTATTATTTCGAGAAAAGTACCCATTAATAGCGAATATCTGTTTCTGCAAACGATCGCATCATCTCAACCCCCTCGTTAAAGATTGAGCGGGAAGATTTCCCATCGTCTAACTACTAGAGATGCACATCTTGGAAGATTGTTTTTACACGATGGATCTTCGATCGCATCTTAATCTCGGCGTCATCGTCTAGGCGAAAAAGTCTAGTCCCGGGGGTTGTTTCAGATCGTTTGGTGATGTTTGTTGAAGACGCCGCCGTCGAAGAAGCTCATTAGCCAGTGAAGAGACATTTAGCGAAAAGTAACACAATAACAATAAATATCAACCATTGTACAACCATTTGGCTCTAGGTTTGACTCTAAAAGTCAAATCTCGACATCACAGCCGGGAATCGATGCGCGTAATAAGTACGCGTTACATAACGCTTCATCAAATGCTACCCCAAGCATCTAGCGATATGGGGAGATAGAATGGGGGGAAAACGCGAGGTAGTTAATGATGACGACGACGACGTCGTCAATTGTTGATAGAGTCAGTTAAGTATTATTTTTGCGAGCAACCGTGAGTCGCAATTTCCGGCTCTCAGAAAAAAAACCGGAGGAAAGGAAAGTCGCGGGGCAGCTTAGAGTTTCATTTTCAGACGATGACACCTAGATATACCCGATGCAAGATAGAAGAGAAAGAGGTGCCAGAAGCAGGAAGGCAGATGTAAGTTGTCAAAATACGACACCACCACGGAGGAGAACGTCTTCCTTTAGTCGTTGCGCAGTTGAATGAAAATAAGTGAAAACAACGCCAACAAAAACAACATCACTTGACCAGTAAAAGGTACCTCAACTTGTAGGTAGGTGTTCAAAAGATTGTTTCCATCGCCACTTTTTGACTTGGGTAACTGGCTGGCAAAATGACAAACTTCGCCGCGCCGAGGGGAGAAAGTATTGCAAAATAATCTGCATAAGAGGACGCCCTGAGCCTCATGCGCGTGACAGGGTAGGCCCATACGCACGACGCATCAACGCACCACCGCCACCGACGTCAGCTTTTGGGCCAAGTCGTAAGGCACGAATAACTTTTCCCTAGTAAATTCCCACTAAGGAAGACGTAAGGCTTCCGTTTTACGGGTAACACAGGACCAGTCTTCTCGTGAATTGAACCCCCCAAAACGCGTGAGCCGCAAATTTAAATTGTTGTTGTTGAAACTGACCTTTTATGGACCTCCCCGGAGGTGTGTTACGCAAGACTCATCTCATCTCACGCCCGAAAGTGATCTACTTATATTGCGCTGCTCTTAAAAGCCTTTTCTGGTTCCACTCCTTCGGGTTCCAAGTTCCAATCCCATGAGAAAATGTCTTTATTTAGAGTGGTTTTTAAGTTGTTTGTGTGTTTTTCCTTTCAAGTTTTGGGGAAAAACTTGGACAACAGTTTAACTAATTCAATAAAACAAAATAAACATCGTGACATGCTAAAGCTTTGGCTTAACAATATGGTCAAAAGCGTTGGACCGATTAGATTACCCTTTTCAAGCATCAACTTGTTTAAGGTTCCTTTCTAAATTCGACATTCTTGTTTCTTATTACTGATTTTTTTTTTTTAAAACGAACACAAACACATACAGGTTCTCAATAAAACTTGATGTTTCCTCGCAGAGATTCTTTTTCTCACCTCTACTCTAAGTGTACAAACTTTCGAGGATATGATGGCTAGCATCTCACAAATGCTAAAACCACCAACCCCCAGTAAGTGTATTGTGTATGCCGTGACCGGGATTCGATCTCATACCCGCTGGCTTAGAAGACTTGAAGGCTATCCTCTACGCCAAGGGCTGCGGCTTTTGTTTGGGGTTTTCCTCCAATCCAGTTTTATAGTTTAAACTATTGGTTTTTGTTTAAACATTTTCTTTTTGGTACGAACATCTACACTTTGAAACTAGAAAGACCGGCAAATTGAATATACCTATTCAGTTGACCATGGGTGCACGGTTTCACTTCAATTTTTTCGTTGTAGATATTTTCTAGCACCCATCGCTCTGAAGTTTTTCAACATGTTGCACATAAGTTATACCTGTTATTGTAGGTTTCAAGGTATCGTTTTTCTATAAGAAGAGCAATTTACCATGGGTGCACGGATTCACCGCCATTCATCCAAAATCAACTTTTTGCATGCCAAAGGTAAAAAATAACGACTTTTTTAGATTCGATAGAAAATCTGTGTTATATACATAATTGTTCACTATGGGTACACGGATTCAATGCATTTTCATTAAATATTAAGCTTTTTGCATATTTTTGAAAAAGTATTTTGACAAGTCTCAACTATACCTGACTCGAAACCATGTCTCAATATTTTTAACTAAAGGAACTATTTTATATCTGGAAAGAAGTTTAATTTATATCTTGAAATAATATATACACTTATTCATTATTAAAATACAGATATTTTCAATCGTATATTTATGTGATAATATCCAAGGAATTAAATAAATCTTGCGACATACAACTGCGAAAATAAAAATAATGAATCAATATTGTTAAATTTATATATTGATTTGTTTTTTCTAAGAAGTTTATCAATTGGCCAATATTGCATTTCCAATACCTATCATATGTATCATATCTAGCAAATCAGATTCAGGACTGACCCGGAACCCTTAGTCACAATCATTGACCACAAAGTATACAATCAAAACTTTCCTTCGGCTTTTTAAAAGCATTTTTTCCGTGCACTCATGTTCAAATATCATTTGAATTATTCAGTTTCATTACTTAAGTCTTTTAACCCTCATCCGCATTAGATTTCATTACCCTAATCAGCACTAGGAGTGTCAATTTGACACTCCAAGCTAAAATCGTCATAACTCTTTTATTCGGGCAGAGAGCGAAGCCGAGAGACGAAATAACGATGCGTGTCGTGCATTTCTTGGTCTGTCGGCTTCGCTCTCTGCCCGAATAACCACCCACCGTACCTACTCGGAGAGCAAACAAACACGTTTTGCTGGACCGCTGCTTGTAGTTCTAGAAATTCAGGAATGATTTTACGTTTATAATTTTCATATTTTTGTGAAATCTCACAGCGTGAATTGTAGCACCTCACTAGAATGTAGATTAAATGTGCTTTCCAATGAATATACTCTTGATTTGTCCAAACAAAGTAAAAGCACTGATAATCCGGGTACAACCTGACAGTGGACCACAAAAACAGATGAAATTTCAATTTGTAAAAAAATCGCGCAAAGTAGTGAACTTTGAAAAATTCCTGTAAATTCAATTTTTGTTGCATCAAAAATCTAAAGACAGCAAAATGTTGGAATTTCAATAGATTTTGTAGTCATATTTTTTTCAAAACTCTACCATCGCTCAAACAGTATTTACTAGCAATCGAATGAAAAGTAGGTTTTTTAGACCACTTTTTTGAACTTTTTGTGACCATTTCATTAAAAAAAATTTAAAAAAATATTTCTTGTCTTCATGATATAGGCATTAACTTCAGCTTTCATATGCATAAGGCAAATATTTTTTTGGACGTGTAACATATGAACTACAGCTGTTTTCGTAAGGCATGTTTTTTCGGATTTTTTTTTCTTTCATGCTGAATAACGAGAAAACTTGTAACTTTAGCTGTATATAATGTTCGAAACATATTTTACTGACATTACAAGGTTTCTATTGATATAAGTTTTATATGAAGTTCATAATAATTCAAACGAATTAAATAGATTTTACTTTTGGAGTGTCAAAATGACACTCTAAGTCGGAAAAGGGAGTTTTTTTTGTCCAGGCTTCCAGGGTTCGTCCATAAATAAAGTAAAGATGCAATATTAAAGAACTTTTGAATTCATTTAGGGTCCCCGAAGAAATTTTTCTTTTTCGAAGCTTCTGAAAAAAGTTACAAGCATTCAAACTTGCAATAGTGTCAAAATGACACTCTAATGCGGATGAGGGTTAAAAGCTTCTATTAATAAATGAAACAAATAAACAACTTATGTCTTCAAAAATGAAAAAAAAAATACTCGAATAAACATGTTTTAAATATAACATAACTTTCATAAATCTCGTTGAAATTTCGCCAAATTTTGACAGAAAGTTGGGTTATAGTTGAGCAACAAAATAATCCAATAAAATTGGGAGTCGTGTGCTTGAAGCACCACACAGCCGTCAATCCGAGAACTTTTCTACAAAGCTTCATGAACTCGCTTCGTAAATCAATAATTTTATAACGAATAACACTCTTCTGCCCACCATAAATCAACTAGGGCTCATTGTTTTGACTGGTCCGAGTGTCTATACTATACTGATTTGTAGAGATTAAAAATTTATGAATACAGTAGTTTTTCGATTTTATTACTGTTCGATTTTATCAATACTCGCCAAATTCACGGTCGATTTTATCACGGTTATTGTTTCGATTTTATCACGCTTTTTTAGAAATCACTCAGAAACCATTTCTAGGACCTTAATTTTTGTTCAAAAGCGTCTTTGTTCTTACTTTAGCTATACAGTGTTCAAAATCGTCATTTGGATTTTAAAAACACTTGTTATAATCGATATGAGTATTTTAACGTCACTTTAATGCTAGTGTTGTTATTTGTGCTTGGTTAGCCGCTCTACATAAAATAGTAAACAACATAGTTTTTCAAAAGAAATAAGTGTCCTCAATCCTCATTGGACAGCCTTTAGTATTGTATGTATAGTTTTAGAAGATCAAAATGAAATTCTGCTAGCTTTGCCTTAAAATATGTAAAAAGGACTAAGATTTCTATTTTTCTAAATATGAAAAACAAAGAATAATCTGCCCATAAAGCAAATTTCGAGAAACACACTTTAAAAATCTAAGTTGAGCAAATTTCGAAATATTTTTCGAAAAGGTGAACTTTTCAGTTAATCAAAGATGTGAAGTTTAAAATGTTAAAATTTGAAATTTGCAGAAGAAATTTTTTGACGCATTTGTCTGGGAACTCTTTTTCAAAATCGTGAAAAGAAATAACGACTGATAAATTTCCATAAAAACTAAAAATTAGATGTAGACTATCAAATTGGGTTTATTTCAAGAAAAAATCTTAAAATTGCTATAGAGAAAAATAATTTGAACTGAAATTTATCCTTTGAGTTTAGTAGTCTTTGTTACTTACATCTAACAATCAGAATTTATTGATGCAAATCGTTTCCACTACTGAAAATATTGTAAATTATGGATTAAAGACAATAAAAATACTTTTTTTCACTTTAATTTTTAGTTTCGCCATATTCACGGTGATTTTTTTTTTGAGCGTGATAAAATCGAAAAAAATGTGCGAATTTTTAAAAAGAAGTCATTCAGTCCAGACAACTTTTTTTTTGTTTTTTTTTTGTGACACTTTACCAACGCTTTGGCATTCGTGTCAAAGTCCAGACAACGCTTTTTAAAGTTTTAATCACAAATTAAGCTCAGAAAGCCGAAAAAACGCCTCAACGTCCTCAGAACTCATTTTAAATTTGTTATCCTAAATAAAGCTCAGAATCGCCAAAAAAAACGCTTCTAAGGGCCTGAAAACGCATTTTATGGTTTTGATCTCAAATTAAGCTCAGAATGCCGAAGAAAACGCTTCTGAAGGCCATAAAACTCCTTCAAGGTTTCAATCCTAAATTAAACTCAGAATCGGCAAAAAAAGCTTCTAAAGGCCAGAAAACGTATTTTACAGATGTGATCTCAGATTAAGCTCAGAGTGCCGAAAAAACGCTTCTGAAGCCCAGAAAACGCCTTTCAAAGTTGTGATCCCAAATTAAGCTCAGAATCCCGAAAAAACGTTTCTAAAGGCCTGAAAACGTATTTTAGAGTTGTGATCCTAAATTAAGCTCAGAATGCCGAAAAACGCTCCTGAAGGCCAGAAAACGCCTTTTAAAGTGTTAATCCCATATTTATCTCAGAACCGCCAAAAAAGCGCTTCTGAAGGCCATCAAACGCATTTTAAAGTTGTGATCCCAAATTAAGCTCAGAATGCCGAAAAAACGCTTCTGAGGGCCAGAAAACTCCTTTTATAGTTTCAATCCCAAATCAAGCTCAGAATCCCGAAAAATGCTCCTAAAGGCCAGAAAACTTATTTTAAGGTTGTGATCCCAAATTAAGCTCAGAATGCCAAAAAAAAACGCTTCTGAAGGCTCGAGGCAAAAAAGGAGATGATAAATGAATTTTAATGTAATTAACTGAATAGGGTTAAAATTATAAAATTAGCAATAGGGATTTACAGTTACAAAGAACATAAAATGAACACTATACATTGTTTAAATTTCGAGTTTTTATTGTTTTCATACTCTTTTAATAATAGTTTCTTTTTGTTTTTTTTTTGTACACTGTTTTCATAAATTCTTATGTAAATTTTTAAATTTCTTAATTTTTATTGCTTATTTAATAGCCTGTTGATCCATTCTTATTTCCATTTAATGATTTTCATTTTGTTTCTTTTAAGTTCAGTATTTTCATCTGTTTTTATCAACCTTGTGTTTTTCTTAGTTTCACTGAGATTTTATATTTGTGTGTTCGTTTTTTTCTATTTTGGCATTTTCCTGATGTTTATTTTTATTATCTTTTGCATCAGTTGTTTTGAATGCTGTCGTTCAGTTTTCAACATAATTCTCTATTTTTTTGTTCATTTTTTATGTTCTTTGATTATTTTTTACACTATAATATTTTTATCATATTCCCTCGAGTATTTTTAATATTTTTCTTCACTCTTTCTTCACTCTACTTTTCTTTTTCTAATTTATTTGAATGTTTTTTTATACATGCTTTTAATATTCTTTAATATTTCTTTTAATTTTTTGTTGTATATTTATTCATTTATACGGACCCGAATGCAAAAAAAAGGTCCTAAATAAATATAAAAAAAAATATTCGTTTATACTTCCTATAGTTTTTTGTGGTATTCATATCTTTACTAAGTTTTGAATTTTAAATATGTAAATTTTGTTCAACGGTCTTTTGATATTTTCGACAATTTTTTGACTTTTTTACATGCGTTTTAACATTTTTATTTTTTTCATTTTTCTGTGTGTTTTTTTTTTGCGTATATTTTCAATATTATTTTTAATAAGGCCGGAACAAACTTCAAATCCTTCTTTTGTCACTCAGAGTTGAAACAGCGCGAGGGGAGGAAGTGATAATTAAAAATAATGCAAGAATAAACAATAAATTGGAATCAATTGCACAAAAGCATGTCTGTTGCTATTTTGTACGCAATAAAATTGTATATTATATCATGTGTAATATATTACGTAGATGACTCGAGAGGCGCTAAAAAATGTTAGTCTTTGCACTTCTTCATTGGAAGCTCTCTTAAAAATCGCTTGACAGATCGTCACAAAATATAATTCTCTGCAATTTGATACAAAATTGAAATCTGGATCACTGAGTCCACAAAATCTTTCGAGACCATCGAATTTTTTAGGTCAAATTCCTTCAAGGTTGGTGTAAGTCGGCAGCGTACTTTCGTAAGACCTTTATTTTTGTCCTGCCTGAAGGAAGTGATCTTGAGTCAATTTTTTTTCTGCTATTTCTTATATTGATTTTTTCTCGGGTTGTGAAAATTATTTTTACGTTGTTATTTTTCCCAGGTCATAAAATAATTTTTAGTTTGAATCCAGAAGCTTATTGAAGCTGTGAGTAAATTGAGATACGAATTCTATTCTATTTTTTTTGGTAAAACAACAGTAGTTTCACGCCGAAAAGCATAACTTCCAACTCCAAACTCTTGGATCAAAACTGATCAAACCTGATGCTATTATGCTATTTTGAGCACCGACAGCATTAACAAGCCTTTCAGCGTACACGCTTAATCCGAACGCGTAAACAACGCAGCACGCAGCTCGTCAAGTTTGAGGCTAGAAGGCGCGTCAATTTTCGTGCCACCTTTCAAGGGGCCCTTCAACTATCATTTCCCACACAGATTAATGATGGATGAATTTGTTGTTGTTGGAGGCAACCGGAGGCAGTCTCGGTGCCAACATCAATTTCTTGACGAACGACGTTCCACGTGTTTGAACTGTGATTAGGTTGTAAAATAAACATATTGAAGCCCTTGATTAATTGTGCCCCGACTCGTACGTACATATGACATAATTCTTCACACCACGTGGTTTCGTGGATTGGTTCAAACGAATGCTTGTTGTTGGATAATTGCCAATTAAGTTTTTTTTCCGAATGGAAAAACCTGTTAATGTTGGACGCCTCAAATCCGCCGGTTCAAGGAGGGTCCATATTGCATGCCACAACAGGTAGGTGATCGATTTGGGGAGAAAGTGAGTTCCTATGCGCGATTCGCTAATGAAAGGGATACCACCTTTTGAGTTCGATTTTGAAAAGCGAAAACTAAAAAAAACGAAACGAAACCAAAAAATGAGAAAAAACGCATGCAACGGTACCTCATCGGATGCAAATTTATAAATAAAATCTTACACCTGTCGATCGCTTGTCGGTTTTCGTGCCGTTCAAAAGTGAAATTATTAACAGATAAGCGCCCGACTTGCTGATGATGTTGCATGTCGACCTGCTGCTACTGCTGCTGATGGGATGCAATTTGGTGCGAAGTTGTTTGTTTTTTTTCGGCTGCTGCTGCACATGCATAAAAACAAAACGGTGCAGCACGAAACCACCGTTATTTTGTTGGTTTTTTTCTCGCTGCTCAAGGACGTTGGCCAATGTCAACTTTCGTTGCGGTACTTTCTCTGCTTCTGTGGGCACATTTCTTGAAGTAATATTTTCCATAATATCGTAGGACTGGAAAGTGAAAAAACTTATGAAATAACGGTTATAGGGGAGATAGATAGGATAGTGAGCACCCCTCTTTTTCACGGAAGTACGTACGTTTGTTGATTCGGGGCGAACTGAGCACCATTGATCGGGGCATGATGAGCATTTTATGCCGTCAAATCTAGCAGCAAGTTTAACTCGGTGAAGTCAACTTTATTATAGAGCTATAGCTTGAAAAATTTCATCTGACGAGTTGGCCTAGTGGTAAGGTGTCGGAGAGGTAACACAGAGGACTCGAGTTCGATTCCTGGTCGAGGTGAATTTGTTTTTTTTTCATTTACTATTCATGATTTATTATTTAGTTGTTGTATTATAAGGCTAGTCGCATCTTCCGCCAACCAAAGCACCAGAAAAATAATTTATTAGTGTGTGTGAATTGTTTGTATTCTACAAATACACATACATTATTTTGTTATTGCTTTGTTTGATGGATGATGCCACTAGCCGTGTAATGCAACAATCTGAATAATCAATCATGAATAGTAAATGAAGAAAAAAAATCAACTCGATCAGGAATCGAGCTCGAGTCCTCTGAGTTACATCTACGACACCTTACCACTAGGATAACTAGTCAGACAAAATCTGTCAAGCTGTGGCTCCATAGTTTAGTTGACTTCAGCGAGTTGAATTCGCTGCTAGATTCTACGGCAGAAAATGCTCATCGTGCCCCAATTAATGGTGCTTATATTGCCTCAAGAGAGGGTGACCCTATAGTGACCGATTTTTAGCTTTCGATAAAAATAATTTCAGAATGCATTTTTACACGTTTCAGAAAGATACCAAATAAACTCCTCCAGTGTTTTTTTAAGACGAAACAGTGATGTAACTCACAAAAAGAAGCTGTTTGCTATGCTCAAATAAGCCTCCTTCTTAAGGTGACAATTATGCCCTTATCTCCCCTACATCTTAATGAATATAGCGAAAACTTCTGAGGATTGAGAAATTTGGTTTTTATTCGACTGAATGGGAAAACGAGATGAAAAAAAAAAAAAATACAGCTTTCCATTTTATCTTATTTTTACTAGTTGATCGAAATGTTCATAAGCTGATGTTGAAAGTTTATACAGCTCAATGTCGAAACCTTGCAGATGCTACAATATTTTAAGTTTCAAAATTCACTTATATATTTATGTGACTCAAAATTAAAAACAAAATGTAAAAATCAGCGTTTTGTCAGCCAATGCTAGAAACTTTGCCAGCACACACTAGAATCCACGCTAGCAGATGATGGATGCTGCTGACAAAATTTTAAGTACATTTTGTTATGATTTGAACAAGCATCTAGATTCTTATCAAGCTCACCTTCTGATCGTTAACAGGCTGACGATGGTAAATTTACTCGCTCATGCTGATAACTGATATTTTTCTTTTTTTTATTTTTTTTGATAAAAGTAGATTTCAATGAAAATTTTATTCACAAAATAGTTTTAAATGTGCCTTTTTCTTAAAAAAAACACTGTTTTATAAAAACCAACCAAACTGGAATGTTTTCAACTCGTTCAACTTGTTTTCTCTACCTGATATATTAGTGTAATGGTAGACAACTAGCTCATACATGTATGCTTATTAGCTTGTGAAAATACCGTTTTTTAAATCATTTCTTTTCTCGGAAGGTTTTAGAATGAAATAATGACAAAAATAAACACACATGATTGCTCATTTTACAATACATTATTTTGACGCAACAAAACAACAAAGTTTTGGTTTGAATATTTTGATATTTTGTGTTGATTTTTAAAACAATCTCAACTTTCCACATGATTTCCGGTATTTTTACTACCACACGCTAACAGCCTTTTAAGTTTGCGGTGAAAGTCATCCTGTTCAAGCTGCAAAATTTATTTATTGGTGTATCAAAGTTGTATGCTGATGAATCAGATTTTACATTCGATGATATCTTCCGGAAAGGTTTCCTAAAATGAGAAGCACTAAAAATTCTCGTTTCAGATTTTTGAATAGATTTGCCAGAATTACTCAGCAAAAAAAAAGCAACTAGCCGATTAGGGTAAGGTTGCCAGAATTTTTTCATCATGTATTCGTGCTATTTTTTTTATCTAAAAACCTGGCAAAATTAAGGTCTTTGTTTTAAAAATTGTATACCGAAAATCCGGGTAATATCCAGGAAAATTTGGTCCAAACCAAGAGGAAAGAATTAAAAAAAAAAATTATCAAAACTTCAACCGATTTTGAAATTTTATTTGAGTTTACCATAATACCTTTCATGATAATTTTTGAAAACTTGCTCCAATAATTTCGTATGGGACGCATAAATGGAAAAAAATGTACAACGCAATTTATTTTGTTTTTTTTTTCGATTATTCGGCAAATAAGATGAATAAATCCGGGCAAAATCCGGGCGTTTTTAGAAAAATCCAGGCAACCAGGTTGGACCGGACTTCTCCCAAATTTTGTAAAAAATATCCAGTCAAACCCGGACAACACCGGCCAATCTAGTAAGCTTAATCATATACACCAGGATTACAGTTTTGGATATAAAATCAAAACTACTAAAACGATTTCCATATACTATACTTTTAAGAATTCTTCAAAATGTATGCTATCAGACATATTTTTTTTGAAATTTTACGACTTTTTTTGTCCAAGTGTCCTTAAAAAATGGGTGCCTTCAACAAAGATTACTCCTTTTGCTTAAGTCGTTTTGATAAACTTCTGATTGATATGATTTCTATCTGAATCTCAATTAATATTTAAACAACGAAATTGGTTTGTTTTACAGACCGCAGCTGGTTATTTGAAAAGTTTCTAAAATGGTCTTTTATTTTGATTTTCTAACTTTCATTTAATGTGAAACATGGAGTTTTGATTTTAAAAATTGCTTTTCTGATCAATTCATTTTCAATCGATAGTGATTAATTAATAATAAAATGACGGTAGGGTGACCAATTTAAGTATCAAATCATAAAATTTCAACATTATGAGTATATCGTTTATTGCTTTACGCTTCTCGTTACACTAAGCACAACAACTCTAAAATATTTTAGGATTTTGTTGATATTGTTCGGTTAAATAAATGATTATATAATTTGCTCTTTTACGTTTCGATTCACTGTTATTTTTCAATCTTCTTCAGATCTACAATAAAATATTTAAAAAAAATTAACTAAACTAATTATAAAATGAATAACAATACTGCTCGCTCACGAAACGTAAAAGAACAAAGAACCTAATTATTAACTTAACCGTAAAATATCAACAAAATCCTGAAGTATAATCTAACGGTGATCGAAACACATCGAAAATAAATAAAACTCTAAAATAAGGTTGCTAGAATTTTTTCTGCTTGTATCCGGGCCGGAGAAATCCGGATTATTTGAACTAAAAACCTGACAAAATCCGAATAGTTGATTTCAAAATGTAGAACCTAAAAACCGAGCAATAACCGGGCAAATTTGGACAAGAACCTAGAAATTATAGAACACAAATCAAGAAGAAAATCATTAGAAGCATTATGTTTTCATCAAAAAACATCAGCAGATTTTTTTATTGTGCTTAAGGCTTCTATGAAATCGTTCATGTTTATCTTGAATAAAAATTTAAATTTTTGATCGCAAAAATAAAAATTTATAGTTACTAGATTTCTGTTTTTTTTTGTTTAAATGAAGTGTAAATATCCGGGCTATAAGGCTGGGCCAGACCGCTTCTAAGCTTTGTACTAAATATCCGGGCAATCTGGCAAGTTTACTCTAAAACTTCAAATTTATTGTTCAAATAATATCATTAGAAATCAAATATAACACTCAGATTAATTATGTTGTTATGTCATTTTATGTTGAAATACGGTACGGTAAATTTTTGAAATCTCGTTTTTTTGCAGTTCTTAATGGGACAAACTAAATAATTTTTTTATTTTTTTTCTTTTGTTTTAATGTTTAAAAAAATTCGTTTATCAGTCCAATTTTGAAATGTCGACAAAAATTCGAGAAAATTTAGTCAAAATCCAGAAGTACTTAAAAAAAATCAAGAAAAAAAATGATTTTTTTTTTCATTAAAACTTATCAGTTGAATTGAATCATATTTTAGGCTTCCAAAAACCTGTCATGGCTTTCAATTAAATCCGGGGCATCCGGGCCGGACCGGACTTTTCCCAAATTTTATTTCCAGCTGCATAGTGAAAAGATCGTATAAAATGACGTCTGAAGTCAGTTTTAATAGGATATGATAGAAACTCCTCCGTGTTTGAAAATTTCGAAATGATTTTGCTCCCGCGCAGGCTTCAAGAGAAAAAATTACCGTCATGTTCTCCCTGCAACCTGAAGTGCATCCAGATGGCTAAAAATCAAATAGGAATTGAGTAATATTGACCAACTAGAAAATATTGTCGCTGGCAACGATTTGATGGCTATGAGACCAGGGTGGCCAGCGAACCGGGAAAACCGGGGAAACCGGGAAAAAACCGGGAATTGAAAAAGGAACCGGGAAAACCGGGAAAAAGCCTGGAATTTGGAATCAAAACCGGGAAAATTCTTTACGGATTGAATTCTCCATACACAAATCTGTTAAATTTTGAAGTTCATTCATTTCAGTAAGACTGTTTTTTTCTCAGAAACGCGAAAATCTCTGGATTTAAATTTCATGGGGAAAATGCAGAGTAACTTTGAGATTTCTTTCAAAAACCGGGATTTTTAAGTTCAGCGCATACTTTTCAGACCACTGAACTCTGAAATGTTCTAGTTTCAGTTCCAAAATTAATATATATATGAATAACAAAACGTCGTAGAAAATTTTCTCTAGCGTACACTATTGCTTGGTGGCTAATGGATATTGTGCAGTGAATAATAAAAATATTTAAAATGAATAAACTTTAAAGAAATGTATGAAATTCATTTTTTTCTATCTTTTTTTGTTTACGAATTTCAGGAAAAATAAACCTTAACATCTGGATGAAAACATAAGTGAAAAAAAAATAGTTTAGATTTTATTTTGACTTTTATGATGTGTTCTGAATTCATACGTTGAAGTCGGATAGTTTTTTTTTTACTGAATTCACATCTTAAAGACCAAGGTTGATGCAAAACATCGTTGTTATGATTGGGATCATTATACTGGTACAGAATTAATGATATTCAAAATTTCATCAGATTTTTTTAAGCTAAATATGTTATGCTGAATCGTAACTTGAAAAAATGAGCAGGAATATAAAACAAATATTTAAAAAGTACAGGAAATAATTTTGAAGTGTCCGACCAAAGAGTCAAATAAATTTGGTGAACAAATAAAAATAAAACGTTAATCGAACGTAATAAGACTTATATGAATTCAGTTATCAACTCTAACTCACCTGTTGGTCAATATATTTTCATGGAAAGCAAAGTTTTACAGAAGTCTCATGATCAAAGTTTTTATGAAAAACAAATGAAACACATATTTGCAAATTGATTTATTTTAAAGAGAATTCGTTCATTTTCGGCAGTTTTGAATTGGTTTTAGCAAAGGTACATTTTATCAAAAAAACAAAAAAACAATATTTGTTCACGTTATTATCATAACCATATTCCAAGTTATCATTTTATTTTTAAAATATCTCAAGAAACTTATATGGTTTCGAATATATATTTTTTTACAATCAAAAGAATCTTGCTGGGAAAAATGCGAGAAAAATAATAAAATTAAGTGGCCACCATGTTATGTGTTTTATTCATGAATGCACAGGAGGTGGAACAAGATACAAGTTTTTCTGTGATTTTTATATAATTTTGCGCTTCCATTGGTATCTACAATCTTTATGTTTTTTTTGAAAAAGAACAGATCATAAGTGTAGAAATTACAGAATGACCTCATATTCATGAACCTACATTAAGAATTTATCACAAAAAAATCGAATTTTAAAATTAAATTTGGATTTAGATTTCAAATTTTAAGTTCAAATTGCGATATACATTTTAAGGGTCATATTGACAATTTAGACTCAGAATTGAGATTTTATGCCAATTCCAGAATCTAGTACTTATATCTCAGGCTCTTTAAGAAAAGTTCTTAAAAAATAATTTAAAATTTATCCAACAAAAAACCCGATTCAGTATTCAAGCAAATAAAGTTTAAGAACACTTAAGATTCTGCGGATCTCAGAATCGCAGAGGAAAAATTAAATTTAGAATATCAATCAGAAGCAACTGACATCACACTTGAGCGTGGCATTAGATATAAAAACAAAATTCGAAAGATGAATCCAAATTGAAAAAAGAAATTTTGATTTTTGGAGTAGTAATTTAACCTAAATTTTATCGTTTATGCTTACATTTCAAATTTCAGAACTCAGAAGGTAGAGCTTAATAGTAAATATCAGTATGAGGGCAGGAAAAACAAACTAACTTTTAATCTTTTCAGCTTCAACTTTCAATTCAACTTGAAATTTTTGAAGTATCACATGGCATAATATAAAACCCATATTTTATCAAACCCAAATCATTGAAATGAAGAAGTCGTTTTCAAAAATTGCAAAGAGACAACAAGTCTTTCTCACAGTTTTACATTAAATTTTTACAAAGTTGTCTTCTTGTTTGACAAAAAAACATTAAAAAACATATTCATTTGTGTATTCTAAAGCCGGGAAAGTCAAAAAATTTCTATAGAAAAACCGGGAAAAAACCGGGAATTTGGAAACGGAAACTGGCTGGCCACCCTGATGAGAACAAAATTTTGCGCTCTCTTGAATTCTTCCGATAGATTCGAATAAGGTCTCGGATAACGCCCAATATTTGGTGTAGTTTTCGTCGCTTTAGAAAGAAATGAAATTTTTGTATGTATATTGCCTCCACTTGGGTAGGTAAATGCTGTTTTTTCAACTTTCATATGATCATTCTATAATGTATACGTATCGTGTATACAAACAGCATTTAAGAAAATACCTACAAAAATGTTTGCTGAGAGAATATGAAGAGAGGAGGGTGGCTCCCATAAAATATAAAAATAGAGAGGGGTTTATACAATTAATTTTGTTGGAATTACTTGAGAATTAATCAACAAAAGGCACTCAAATTTGGCAAGGGAAGATATTTGGGTACAAGATATGTTTCTAAGATTGTTATAAACCCTTCCGCCTTGCAGGGTAGAGAGGGGAGGGAAGGAGGGTGTTCCATATAATTTTGTTGTTTCGCTCAAAAACTTATTAATGGAACCAAATTTGATATGAAAGGGTTTATGGGTACTAAAAAAATGGGTATGATTATTAGAAAAGTAGTGGTGGATGGGAAAGCAAAAAATGGGAGGGAGGGAGGTCTCCTATACAGTTTGTTTCGGCATGAATCGAGCACTTACTAGTCAAAATGGACCATCTTTTATAAGGAGGTTGTTTGCGTACGAATAATTTGAGACCCTCCCTTTTTCAGGGTGGTATAATATGCAATGAGTACTTTTTATGCATTGCGTTGAAGAGACGAACCAGCCCGAGGCTGAAAGTCTCTATAATGAAAAAAAAAACGCATTGCGTTTTATACGAAAATTTTTGGCCAAATACGGTCTTTCAACCCCAAGAACTTTTTTGTTTCGAGTCCTATCGGGTTGCAGTCGACTTATGCGAGTGAAATATTTGTCTCAATTAAGACTTTGAGAAAATTATTCAAAAAAGGAATCGGCTAGTGAAGAAAAATGCTTTTTTTTATGGAAAACCAGTATTTTTTGTTTCTCCCAAGAAAATACCTTAAAATCCTATTCATATTTGAGACTCCAGCAACCCTTCTTCATGATCAGATCTTTCTAAATTTTGGCGCGTGACCTTCTGGTAAGCTAATGATTAATTCTGACTTGGACTTGGACTGAGATTTATCATATTTAAATCTTCCTTTGAGGATATATTGACAGTTCTACACGAGCAGGAGGCCTCAGCCCTAACCTCAAAACATGGGAGAACATAATCATTTAGCTCATACTGGTAAACATCGTTTAGCATTTAGAAAAATACAACTGGCTTCTATCAGATGAAAACAAATTTTAGAGGTACCCATTGACAAATTGTATTGCTGACTGGTTAATACATTCGTAAGTTATTTAACCAAAAATGTTGAAGCTCTAGTTAAAATGAAGATTAATGCTATTCATATCCGATTCCTTAACCAAAAATATGTTGCAGACCAGAAGTCACCATGCATAACCTCAAAAAGGTGGTTATTATGGAAAGGCTATAAGAAGAGGTTACACATTGTTAAACATAACCTCCTCAATCGAATATTAAAGTCCCATTAGAGCCACTTTAAATGTTTCACAAGAATGAATTATTGGGGAAAAAATGGAAACAACAAAAGCTTCGCCGAATAATCGAAACCGTTTCCAGCTGTTAATTTCACGCGCTTCAGCGCGTTCAGCCAATAAGACACCTCCCCTATCCTACCCACCATCCATTATTCAATCGGGGCCAAAATTGCATAACGTAACACATTTCCCTTTCAAGCCACCACGAGCAATACGATGCTAATGGGCTATTGCTGCTCCATGCCCCACTGAAACGGAAGTGGGGCCTTCTTCATTGTTCCATTCCATCATCCATTCAAGTCCGTCTATTTATTTGTCCATAATGCAACAACTCAACTCCCAAACACCCATTGATCGACTCTTATGTGTGTCTGTCTGTCTGGGCTCTTTGCTTGTGTATTGAAAGTAGGAACATCGACAAAACATCGTCTGCTGGCTTGGCTGCACTTTTGCTACGAAACGAACCCATTCCGATTGGGTTCTCGGCTCGATGGATCGCGAAAGGTAACACTCGAACGGTGCAGATAATAGCATCGGATGCGTTCGGTTTTTTTTCACCCTATCTTCCATCGGAGTTCTAGCGATGAGTAAGGAACTTACTCATCCCGATAGGCAAAACAAGGCAAGGGACGTGAGGTACCAGAAAAAAAAAACAAACATTCAAGAAACATCAACAACCTTGCCCTTCCTCTTTGCCTAGCACGTTCTTCTCTGCCCTCTCAATTCCGGCCACACCGTTTCTTTCTGACTAATTCGAACCCATCCGAAGTCATTCCCAAGGTTCGTACACCAGGCTTAGTTTAGTTTACGACGAGAATAGTGAGTTGTTGTTGTTGTTGAAAGTGTGGGGACTTTTGCCCGGGCACCATTCCGAAACCAAACAAGGGTCGGGGTCCAGCAGAGTCCAAATATTTACACAAACTTTTATCAAGTTCATCTGCAGTTGCGTTTGCTCCAGGCGATTGGAAGTTTACAGACTTTACACGCCTCACGTCTAGAATGAATGCGTGATTTGATGAGTGGTGGAAAGTATGCAGGGGGAACAGAGAAAAACTCGAAGAACCAAAATGTGTATGTTTTTTTTCGATTTGGGTTGATTGACTTCGAAGTTGAACCTCTGCCGGTCGATACTGATGATCGATCATATACTTTGTACTCACGCGATTCCCATTTGGCTGCCTTAGCCCTCTGCTCTCTCACTTACCCAACAGTGCGAAAAATGCAGTGGAGAAACAATCCGATGGTGATAACAGATAACAGAGAGTTCAGAAACCTTACAGCGAAAGGTTGTAGACGACTGTGAGAATTTTTCGTTATTATTAGTTTAACATTTGTAACTGTTTCCTATTTCCTTTTCTGGAAACTTTACAACTTTAAAAAAGTATAAAACTGTGTTTATTTAAAAATGGTTCAATAAGTATTGAAAACTAGATACTAGAAATTTACCCGCAAATGCTGAAAGTATTTTTCCAAACCCTTGATTTATATAGGATGAAACTTCGATTGAAATTGGTAGACTGTACGATGCAAGCTTATAAATTGCGTTTAAGAACTAAGATCAGTTTGTGTAATCCAAGCATTATCCAAGCATCTTTTTATTTACATAAATTTCTCTCATGATAGCTGTAGCTAGGAACAGATGCTAGAAATTTTAAAAGCAGGTGCTAGTTATTCGACGTGGAGCTGCGGTATGCGCCAGCAGATGGTCGGATTTTCGACGGTGATGGAGAAGTATTAGAGAAACATGAGGTATGGTTGGAGTTTTTCGACTGAATATTTAGCATATGCAAGAATGCTCAACTAGAAGAAAAACTAATGAGCCATTGATGTTAAAAGATCGAGAGAAGAGAGAAGAGAGAAGAGAAAAGAGAGCAGAGAGAAGAGAGAAGAGAGAAAGAGAAGAGAGAGAAAGAGAAAGAGAAGAAGAGAGAAGAGAGAAGAGAGAGAAGAGAGAAGAGAGAAGAGGAGAAGAGAGAAGAGAGAAGAGAGAAGAGAGAAGAGAGAAGAGAGAAGAAGAGAGAAGATGAGGAGAGAAGAGAGAAGAGAGAAGAGAGAAGAGAGAAGAGAGAAGAGAGAAGAGAGAAGAGAGAAGAGAAAAGAGAAAAGAGAGAAAGAGAGAAGAGAGAAAGAGAGAAGAGAGAAGAGAGAAGAGGGAAGAGAGAATTGAGAAGAGAGAAGAGAGAAGAGAGAAGAGAGAAGAGAGAAGAGAGAAGAGAGAAGAGAGAAGAGAGAAGAGAGATAAAAAAAAAGAGAAGAGAGAAGAGAGATAAAAAAAGAGAGGAGAGATAAGAGGGAGAGAGAGAGAAGAGAGAAGAGAGAAGAGAGAAGAGAGAAGAGAGAAGAGAGAAGAGAGAAGAGAGCGAGAGCAGAGAGCAGAGAGAAGAGAGAAGAGTGAAGAGTGAGGAGAGAAGAGAGATGGAGAAGAAAGATGAGAGTAGAGAGAAGAGAGATGAGAGATGAGAGATGAGGATGAGAGATGAGAGATGAAGATGAGAGATGAGAGATGAGAGAAGAGAGAAGAGAGAAGAGAGAAGATAGAAGAGAGATGAGAGATGAGAGAAGAGAGAAGAGAGAAGAGAAAAGATAGAAGAGAGAAGAGAGAAGAGAGAAGAGAGAAGAGAGAAGAGAGAAGAGAGAAGAGAGAAGAGAGAAGAGAGAAGAGAGAAGAGAGAAGAGAGAAGAGAGAAGAAAGAAGAAAGAAGAAAGAAAGAAGAGAAAGAAGAAACAAGAGAGAAGAGAGAAGAGGGAAGAGAGCAGAGAGCGAGAGCAGAGAGCGGAGAGAAGAGTGAAGAGTGAAGAGTGAAGAGAGAAGAAAGATGAGAAATGAGAGTAGAGAGAAGAGAGATGAGAGATGAGAGATGAGAGATGAGAGATGAGAGAAGAGAGAAGAGAGAAGAGAGAAGAGAGAAGAGAGAAGACAGAGAGAAGAGAGAAGAGAGAAGAGAGAAGAGAGAAGAGAGAAGAGAGAAGAGAGAAGAGAGAAGAGAGAAGAGAGAAGAGAGAAGAGAGAAGAGAGAAGAGAGAAGAGAGAAGAGAGAAGAGAGAAGAGAGAAGAGAGAAGAGAGAAGAAAGAAGAGAGAAGAGAGCAGAGAGCAGAGAGAAGAGAGAAGAGAGAAAAGAGAAGAGAGAAGAGAGAAGATGAGAAGAGAGAAGAGAGAAGAGAGAAGAAAGAAGAGAGAAGAGAGCAGAGAGCAGAGAGAAGAGTGAAGAGAGATGAGAGAAGAAAAATGAGAGATGAGAGTAGAGAGAAGAGAGATGAGAGATGAGAGATGAGAGATGAGAGATGAGAGATGAGAGATGAGAGATGAGCGATGAGAGATGAGAGATGAGAGAAGAGAGAAGAGAGTAGAGAGATGAGAGACGAGAGATGAGAGATGAGAGATGAGAGATGAGAGATGAGAGATGAGAGATGAGAGATGAGAGATGAGAGATGAGAGATGAGAGATGAGAGATGAGAGATGAAAGATGAGAGATGAGAGATGAGAGATGATGAATGAGAGATGAGAGATGAGAGATGAGAGATGAGAGATGAGAGATGAGAGATGAGAGATGAGAGATGAGAGATGAGAGATGAGAGATGAGAGATGAGAGATGAGAGATGAGGGATGAGAGATGAGAGATGAGAGACGAGAGACGAGAGATGAGATATGAGAAATAAGAGATAAGAGATGAAAGATGAGATCTGAAAGATAAGACATAAGAGATAAGAGATGAGAGATGAGTGATGAGAGATGAGATATAAAAGATGAGAGATAAGAGAGGAAAGTTAGAGATGAGAGATGAAAGAAGAGAGATGAGAGATGAGAGATGACAGATGCGAGATGAGAGATGAGAGATGAGAGATGAGAGATGAGCGATAAGAGATGAGAGATGAGAGATGAGAGATGAGAGATGAGAGATGAGAGATGAGAGATGAGAGATGAGAGATGAGAAATGAGAGATGAGAGATGAGAGATGAGAGATGAAAGATGAGAGATGAGAGAAGAGAAATGAGAAATGAGAGATGAGAGTTTAGAGATAAAGATAAGAGATTAGAGATAAGAAGTAAGAGATGATAGATGATAGTTTTTTTCCTTTTTTTATAGGAATTTAACCCATTAAGGTCATTCTCCCTCGAAAGATGGTAGATTGATTTTCACACCTGCTTTCTAAAATTTACCAGCGCAGAATCCAGCAATGAAATAAAATAAGTTGACAAAACCTTACAAATTGTGTACCTGTCCTTCATAAACCGATGCCCAAAGTATCAAGGTGTTCAATTTCGTACATTTTATCCTGTGTTAACAACCTGCCAGGATGACGACAACAGCTCACTAAACTCATATGAGCTCGTAAAATCCGAAATTAGAAAAAAAAAATACAATCCACCTGACTTTTACAGCTTTGACCAGAGATAGATAAAAAAATAACCCTGGCCAGCTCACCAGTATTGTACCGAATGTAGTAAAATCTTCCAACACACACTCCAACACCAGCAAAAAGAATCGAATAACTTTGTTTATTCCGGTTACGATGATGATTTGGTGTTTTGTTTATCTTACCACCTTTTACTGTGGTGGACGACACACCAACACCTTGATGCTGTTGGTGGAATTTTTTCACACCCTGAGGACCTCGTCCAGCACCTCAGCTGATGCTAAATTTAACCGGTCCTGTCACGAATCACATCACTGATTACATCAAGATAGGATGAACAGATTTGTTTTAGGAAGGTAATCGTCTGAGTTACGTTAGTTCTTCAAATATTCTAATGAGTTTCATTCATTCAGTTTCATTAAAAGTTTGGAAAAATCATACTTTAATCCATACTTCCTCCAAAAGTTTTTTTTTTACAAAATCATCACCAATAAAACGTTGTGCTCGAAAATAGAACGTGCTCATTCGTGTTTGCTTTATATTTCCTCCTGGAGGAACATTTTCCTTCTCAACCTTACCGAAACCACCACCTCTAAAAAAACTTTACGGTGAACTCTAAAATTCTGTGTTTATTTTCGATTTCCCGGCCACTACAATAATGTGTTGCTGCCTTCAAATACCTTCCCTATATCCCCAACTCATCCAATTTAGTATACATATTTGATCGATCTACAACCGTTGTTTGTTTTGTTTATTTCTGTTTCACAGGTAAGACCGGACCCGGCCGACGACCGCCCAAATAACTCATCTCAACATTCTGGCTTCTTGCTCTGAGGTATGCTTTCGGTTATTTTCGATTGGATTTTAGAAGGAAAACGCATCTGTTTCCATCCGAGTTTTAGTGGTCATCGATTTGGTGAGTTTTTATTGTTGTGAATTTGGTTTTCAGTTCAAATGTGAGATTTTAAATGGTTTACTGAATAAAGTCCGTTTTGGAAATGTATTTTGGACAATTATATAGAAATTGAAAAGTATTGGCTTCAAGTGACTGCCTTAAGGAACACATTTTTGTTGGTGTTTTTTCAGCTTTTTTTAGTGAGCTTACTATAAAAAAAATCAAAACATAAATATCGAAATTAAAGTGTAAGGGTCTACCATGACCACCCTGGAAAACTCAGTTTAATTTTTTGGTGTTTTGTTTTCTCAATATAATATATTCTAATTCTTGCTCTGAGGTATGCTTTCGGTTATTTTCAATTGGATTTTGGAGGAAAAAATCAACTATTAGCGTCCGGATATTAGTGGTTATCGATTTGTTGTGTTTTTACTGTTTCGATATTGGTTTTCCGTCCTAAAATGAGATTTTGATTTATTTGTTGGAAAAGTGCGTTTTTAAAATGTTTTTTAGACAATTATAAAGCCATTGAAAAGAAGTGGCTTCAAGTGACTACCCTAGGGAACTCATATTGGCAACCCGTTTTTTGGTGTATTTTCATAATTTTTTGTTATCAATTAAGTTTAGTGTACAACATTTTTCAAAACATGAATATCTAAAGTGAAGTGCAAAGGTCTAAAAAGACCACCCTAGGAAACTCAGTTTAATTTTTTGATCTTTTGTTTTTTCAATACAATATATTCTAATATGGTTTAGATTCTGTTCCAAGATCAAATTAACTAGAAGGTAAAAAACCACATGAAGCCTCATTATCAAGCCAGTTTAATATTATCCGAGCACATTTCCATAAAATTACACTGCTCAGCTCATCCAGTTTGCAGTCGAGAAACAACTTTACTGCTGCGTAACTGGGACAGTTTCAATAATCATCATAATCATCACCATCATCATCCCGGATGGTTCAGGTTACATCGACAATTGATGCATGATGCAATCGGTGTGATCTAACGCCAAGTTGATGAGCGAATTTTTTCTCACTTTTTCAAACTAATTTGCTAGTGTGACATCACGCAACCTTTCATAGAGAACCATCGGAGTGATCTCAATAAAAGTAATAAAACGTTGGGCTGTCATCATTGACTAATATAATATCAACAACAGTACAGGACCAGTCCGGTTGTTGAGAACTCCACCCTGAGTTTGCTAGCTACAGCTACAGCTAGTCAGTCATTCGAGAGAGAAGCTGCTGGATGCAAACTAAAATAAATGCAAAAATATGCACTGCCCTTGTAATTGAACTTATGGAATTTTGTTTGAGTGAGAAACATTCCGTAGACTTAAAGGAGTGTAGAATGAACACCTTCAATTGAGCTGCTTCGCAACTTAGCAAGTTTTAACTCTTTTTTTTCCTACGTTTCAGTTACGTTCAGCCAGACTGACTGGCTAGGTTCGCCCGTTTTTTTCTGTTTAAATCGCGAAACTTTTGATTGATCCGTCTCTGGATTTGATTGATAGCAAAGTCGTGTCAGTACTGTTGCTATAATTGTAAGGTTCACCTGCTTTGTAATGCTCACACGATTTAGTAATTGTTTTAGTTCGCCTACAAGACGGATGCCAACCTTTGATTCATTATGTTCAATTACTGGTTGAACATACACGTTTTTGTGTTTATCGAGGAGGAAATTCTACTTCACAAAATGCTCGGTATAAAATAAATAAAAACTTCACATGGGAGTTTGGTCTGAGAAGATCCGGAGAGCGACTTCATAAACCATTCAATTTTTCATCATCTTCATCAGCTGTTTGAAACTTGTCATAAATTCAAATTTACCTGCTCTTATTGATTCGCTTTCTTTTTTATTCTACCTTTTACTCTCAGATTTTTTTCGTATAACAAGCTGCCCTGCTTTGATTTTCTCATGACTTTTCAACTTGGTAGTACTTTTCGAACGTATTTTTCTTCATAGTTCTTTCTGTTTTATCGTATCTTATCAGTTTTACATAACTTTTTTCTCCATTCATTTTATCTGTTTTATTTCGTCCCTTTTCAATGTCTATCACTCTTGTTTTTTTAAACAATTATAGAAAGAATGAAACAATGGAAATAAAAACAAAACTAACAATTATTCCAAAATAAACGAAATTAATGAAAAATAAATTAAACTAATAAAAATTCGAGAAAAAGAATGAAGAAACTTTAAAATGCATTATAAAATTTAATAAAAAAAATCTATATAAAATGAATTTCTGTTTGTCTGTCTGTTTGTCTGTCTGTCTTTCTTATCTAAACTAAGGTTGCCAGATTGCCCGGTTTTGTACGGGTTTGCCCGGATATTCAATTCAAAATTTGGGAAAAGGCTCCCATACATTTTTTTGCAAAACTCCAAAACTAATCAATAAAATGGAACCAAATTTGACAGGTAAGGATATTTGGGTAGCGAAAAGTTTCTATGATTATTTGATACCCTCCTTCAACTTCAATGGAGAAATAAGAAAAGAAAAGGAGGTCTCTCATAAATCTTCATAAATAACTCGAGAACTTGTCTAGCAAAATGAACAACGATTGGTTATAAGAAGAAAAAGAAACAACAATTTTAAAAATATGGAATTTTTTTCGGAAAAATTGAAATAAATAGAAAAGAAATTAGGAGGGGAAAAAACAGGCAGAAAGTTTAGAAAAACCGAGAAAATATTCTAAAAAAAATTGAAAAATGAGAATCTTAAAAATTAAAATAAATAGAAACAAAATTACAGAGTTGCTAGCGAACCGGGAAAACCGGGAAAACCGGGAAAAACTTTGGAATTTCATCACGTCACCGGGAAACCGGGAAAATACCGGGAATTTCGGCACCTCACCGGGAAAATTGACATGTTTGATATTTTCTCATAAACGCTTCTTTCATTTTCTTTCATTAGTAAACAAACGAAGGCAGATTGGTATAAAATGAATCGCTTTTTTAACTAATTGCGGAGAAATATGAGTTATCTTGTTTTTTCGCTCTCTGCAAGCAAATAATTTGGCAGCGTGAAACGTTCTAAGCAGAGTTACACCTCTTTTTGACCAGAAAGAGATATTGGTTTTCCAATATTGTTGTTGTGTATTTCGTTTGAATTGGCCTGAAGAACGAAGCATTACATTGCAAGTGTTAAGTTTTTTAATTCTACATTAAGCTGTTGCTTGAAGTTTACGAAATCTAAGGTCTTAACCTTGATAAAAAAATAATTTTTTACACTCAAACAATTAAAGCTCAGTCCTGTCTTATACACGATTTTTATATTTTCACGAATCTTTAGTTCAAGTGACTATTACTAAAGTTATTCATTGTTTTGTATTTAAAAAAAAACATTTATTTAAAAACATGACTTAAAATTAACTGCATTTAGAAAATAACTAAATATTTTCCTGCAATCTGATAATTTTTAGTTTTGTACGATCAATCTGTATACAAGTTGATTTTATAATATGTTTCGATGTATTAGTAAAAGTAAAAGCACGAGTAGGATAAAAGTACGTTTAAAGATTGTCACAAACTGGGAACAACAAAATTCCAAACTCGTGGATTGATTATGATTTGGACTGCCTACATCCAGACATGATATAAGGGAAAGTTGCATTTTATAAATCACAAAAAATCTTAAAGGGAAAAAGTACAAACTGCAAATGGGGCAAAAGTACAAATGATATAAAGTATTCAAAATTTTAACTTTTTTTCAAAATGCACTGGAAACATCAGAGCATATTTTTGAATCTACAAAAACCTGCTCGCGCGAAAAATTGCTCAAATACGATGAGAGCTGGACTTCGTAAACCAGACGAATATAAACAATTAGTGGAGAACTCCGAATTAGCTCAGGTTGTTTGCCTATGTAAAGGATTTGTATCAGAAATGAACACAGAAGCTGCTGCTGTACACGCTCTTTTTTTTAAACTCAAAATTAAGTATGACCGAGGTTCAAAACATAGTTCGATTCTATGAACTTAAAGTTAAGTACCCTTTTTTCCTCCTTGCGATGGATCAAAACGGAGTTCGAACTGCGAACTCAAAATTGATCCCTTTTTTCCTTCGGCGAGGGATCAAAGCTGAGTTCGACCTTATGAACTAAAAATTGAACTCTCTTTGTTGGACTGAAAACACTTAGCGAGTTCAGTTCGAACCAGAACAGCAACCAACGAACACGTCGCAAAATTATGTCGTTCCGGAACTATTACCGGAAGACTATGAAGGAACTTCATAATGAAATGCATGTTCACCGTGTCAGCGTAAAATTCTGTCCGTCATTTTCATCATATGGTGAGCGGCTTGGAATGTCCGGAAACTTCCGGATGTTGTTTGCTTGCCGTGGGAAGTAACATCCGGAAATTTTCTTTGGCCGGGAATGTCAAAACTTTCCACCGCTCTGTAATTGCAATGCAATGTACCGGAACAGCAACATCCGGGTACAACCAATTTTAATCATCCTTTAATTCCCTGAAAATCAGCTACCTTCCAAAAAAAGGATAAATCCGAGTTCGGCTGCCGAACTTAGTATTGAGTATGCCTATCAGAACTTAGTTTTGCTATTGCCCAGTTAAACTCAAAGTTGAGGGAAGCCACCGAAGTGCTGTTTTGAACCAAAACTACTTAATTTTGAGTTTAAAAAAAAGAGCCTGTAGGCAAATTGGTATAAAATAGTTTACCTCTTGAATTCATGCAGAAATGTGGAATGTTGATCTTGGTTTTTTGGAAAAACAACTGCAAAATTGTCTAAAAATCGAATAGCACTTAGGTCGTACTTTTACCCCACCATACTCGACCTTTTGTTCTAGAACTCTTTAGAAATTCTAGAAAATGTATATCGGCTTAAAAGTACTACATTATAGTTTCAAAATCAATTTAACCGGACTTATTTTTTCAAAATTGTTTGAATTGCGGAGTTCGTAAGATTTGTTGAAAAAAAAAATCATGAAAACCTGCCAATTTGATACGAAAAGACTACGTGTTAGAAGACGTCGAAGTGTTTGTCATGATTTCTAACCGTATTAACAAGTTTTGGGATACAATTAGTAGAAATTTGAAGCCCTTTATGTTGAGTTTTTTTATGTACCATGATTTTATTTCTAAAACGAGTATAATAAATATCGGCAAAATCAGCATTTATAACCGGGAGGAAACCTGGAAAAAACCGGGAAAAACTTTGGAATTTCAAAACGAAAAATCGCTAGCAACCCTGAAATTATGAGGAGAAAAAACAGGCAGAAAGTTAAGAAAAACCGAGAAAATATTGTGAAAAAAGTTGAAAAATGAAAATCTCAAACACACAAACACTGGTAAACTTTGGTTTATAATATTAAAAATTTGTCGAAAATCCTCGATTAAAACCGAAACACACGTTCACGGCGGTAAATCGAAACTCAACATGAAAACAAAAGCAACGAAAAAAACTTAAGAAATGTCGAGAAATAAAAAAAGAAATTTAAAACTGACATAAAAAAAACAACAATGAAAAATGAAAAAAAGGCCCAAAATATAGAAAGGTGAGAAAAATAAAATGGAGAAAATGAATGAAAAGATGAAATTTAAATACAAAAAAAAATTGAAACAAATATAAACATAACAGCAGGAAGTACTTTAAATATATTTAAAAGAAAACATAATGTTTCTAACATGATAAAAAAAAACAAGAATGACTAAAAAGTGTCAGAAATTGACGAAAAATAACTTAAATGACAATGATAATGATTTGTTTTTTAGCATCAAGTTTTAAAAAAAGTTGAGAATAAAAACCGTTCGATTTTGGCAACACAAAGTATTCGGTGTTTTATAATCGAACGGGATTTGTATATTTGAAAAAAAAATTAATAACGAGTTGAAATAATTTCAAAAAAATTGTTTTCAAGTTTAAATAACAAATATAATTAAATCACGAATCAAAAAAAATAAATATCAAATATAAACCTTATTCAATTCAGACAAAATGAAATTCTAGTGAAATATAAGTCAGCATAGAAAAGTTGAAATTTGCAAAAAGGAAAAAAATAGTTCAAATGTTAATTTATGATTACTTTCAAATCTGTTGATTCTCTTATACGTTGACAAACATTTGCCCAACCGTTGGCGTTAAATGACGATTATGGATCCAAAATTCTTGATTGATTGGTTAAAATTTTGCTGACTGTTTAATGAGATAAAACATTCTCTCCATTTCTCGGTGAAAAGTTGTATAAAAGATGAGGCCCTTTCAAAGTTGCCGAATAAAAATTCTGTATTTTGACGAAAAAAAAAATACTTTCTGTGATTTTATCCAAAAATTCTGTGATGATTTTCTGAGATAATGTTTTCTTATGTTTTATTGATAGTTCATGAAAAATTGGATCTTTTTTACATTTGACTTGAGCAAAATCAATTAACCTAACTAATCTTATCATATTTTTTTAATCTAAACTTAGAAATCTGAAATTTATATTAACATTAAAAATTCAAATTTTGGAAATACGTACAAAATTTAAAAATCTGTGAAATCTGTGAACCGTCCCGAAGTTCTGTGTTCTGTGACATAGAATCTGTGATGAAAACTTGCTTAAAACTCTGTGAAATTACAGATTTTTCTGTGATTTCGGTAACCTTTGCCCTTTAGACGCGCAAATGTTAATAGAGCATTTACAGAACATCGCCAGCATTGATAAGAGGCAAAAATTAGATAAATTATTGGGATTCAAAATATTGTTTTAGGGAAATACAGTGAGTGTTTGATTATAATTCTAAATTTTTAAATTTTTAACGGTCGCCATATTGTTACAAATTCCCGACTTAATTATACAAATATGATATTCTTTGTCCTCAAGTAGTAATTCAATACACGATTTTTTACGATTTGAACTACCGTAATATCGGCAAGTAATTTGAACCACTCAACGAGAAGCATGTTAATGACATCGAAACCTTTCCAGCATCAGCCGGATGAAATCATGCCAGCAGCGCCACCCTGTTTGCTAATCTACTTGGCGAGACTAGACAAGCTTAATCCCCTTTCCTCGTCTGCGCGTCTCTTTCAAAGAAATACGTCGTTTTGGTGGTCCCGATGAAGTCTCAAATATGAAACATAAATAATCACTGGCGCGTTTGCGTCGGCGCTCAGAAGTAAGAAGTCTCCGTATTCAACATAAAGATCGTGCCCGACGATTAAGCTGTCGTTGGATTTTTTTTTTCGGAGCTGATTCTGCCTTTATTGTTAGTTGATTTGCGGTTTTGATGAGATACCTCCTTGGAATCAACTCCCCAACAACAAGGCTTTATTAGATCGTCTTATTCGATTCTAATCCCAGGCACATGAATCGGTTTAGATTTACTTGAGCCGTCGAGCCCTTCAAGGCGCAGAATGAATCTGATACGTTCCTGAACCCCCTTTCGAAGTGAGAAGCTTATATTTTGAAGGGGATGCTTGATTAGATTCGGTGATGTAACTACTTCAGGGAGCGGAGATTGATTTCAGTCTCGGGCGTCAGAAGCCCGTTTTCGCGGATTGATTTCGGGGTGAAACTCTTATGGGCCGAAGGGATGACCCTAGGGGTCAAACGATTTACAACGAACCAGGTCTGGTATGGTCCGGTGATCACTGAATTTCAATCTAAATACATAAAATTTTATCGCGATACAACATTTTTCAATCACCGAACAACAACCAGTTCTTGATGTCGCGCATGAAGTCGTGTGTGAGGTATTGTGACCTTTTTGTCATGAACAGTCACTTATTTTTTGCCGCCATTTGCCACGGGCGATTTGTTAAGTATTTCAATATACTACACCCGAGCTCATGCATATCGCTCTATCTTCCAGCAGCTGCCAGCAGTTTGGATCTTATAATGTGCGGTGCTGTTATAGAGATGTAAAATGGTCGTAAAATTAACACCGAGCTACATTTGTGCAGCGGTACTTGGGAAAAAAATGAAAGAAAAAAAACAAACGATCAGAACCGCGTCAACCGAGAGCTAACCGCTTGACTTGAAAAGCGCGACAACAAATCGCTCGCAAAGAGATTCAAGCAGGTGTTGTGTTGCGCTTGCGCTTGCGCTACTGATGTCCAAGCGCGTGTAAATAGTTGCTATAATGGTCACCTTCCTTCCAAATCCAATCCTGACTTGGCTGACTGACTCTGACTCTGACGCTGACTTGGCTGACTGTCGACGGTAGCGAAACTCTATTAAACTTGTGCAACATTTCATAATTTGTGCAAATTACGCGATAATCACAATTATCGCTGTGCTGCGGTGTGCCGTATCGATCGATCTGGATTCGCTTTTCGCCCAGCTCACCCACTCTTCCGGTTCGAAAGTCGGTCGTTGGGAGTTGTTTTTTGCGAATTCTCGATGGAATTGTTTTTTTTTTTCATTGCAGCCAACAGGCGAATAGCTTGCAGAGTTTGTTTCTAAACGCGAATACAATTTTCGGCTAGTTATTCAGATTCGATAAGCTACCTTATTATAAAGATTTTTTTCTAGGAGACCAATTATCTACTTGTTTTCAATTGTTATGATTATGTTGCCAATTTTTCTATTTTTTCTGACAAATTCAGAAGCTTCCTTACTATGGTTGACAAATTGTGATTTCTCTGAAGTTTTAATTTGTCGAATTGTGGAGAAGGTTGATATTTAAGAACAAAGATAATTTTCTGTAGAGACATGGTTATCACGCCGTAGCATGAAGTGCCTCGACACACTGAACAGTTCTTTGAAATAGTTGTAAAAATGTTATATCCCAAGAGCTTTTATAGAACTCGTCGTGAGGGGTTTAAACTTTAAATCAACAAAAAAAAACTGTTGAAAAAATGGTTCCTATCACATTTTGGCTTGAACAATGCATACATAAACAATAGTAAAAATTAAAGATTTAAGTTTAGAACTTTGTTTAAAAAGAATCAGCAATATAAATAATATGATAAAAACAAAAAACTAATGAAATATGTTTTCAGTTGAGTTGAAAATCATTTACAAGATTTTTGGCCACAAAAAATTGCTATTAAAAATTACATTTATGATTTGAGCCCTGTGAAATTTTATGAAAAAAAATCTAGGTCATTAAAAAATCAAAAATTTATTTTAAATTTGTGTTCCAAACTGACTCTGAATGAAAATAAATTTTAAATTTTGAATTCGTAATCAAAATTATTCAACTGTGATCGCTTGAATTTGTATCCTTAGTGAATTTTTCACATATATCTTAATCTGGATTATAAAACTTAACTTTTAGCTAAAACTGAATTTTCAATCTGAGTACTACCTTCTGAATTCTAAATTTTAATCCCGAATTTAAAAACGATTTTTAAATCTAAGTTCCAGATAATAATTTCTTCTAGTTTCGAGTCAAAAAGCAAATTGGATCAGAATTTCAATGCGAAATTTCTTATTTGAATTCTGATTTTTTTGGCTTTCAATATGAATACTTTCTACAGTTATTTATTCAAATTTTAACTTGTAAAAATGAAAATTGAAAACGATGAAACTGTTTCAGATTTCTCAATTCAGGATCACCAAATTTCAAATTTTAATAATGATTCATAGAAAGTTGTGAAAGTTTCATGAAAAAATACCAACTGCGATGTGAAAGGAACTATGTTAACGTTGGAAGTTTGATCGCAACTGTAGAAGTTTGGAATGCAAAACCGAGATCCAAATCAGGATTTTTTCCCAAAGATGATCCAAACTGAAGTTCAGTAGCAGAAAACAGGATCGAATTTTAATGTTTATAAACAGATTTGGAACCACATAATCCGGAATTATTCTAACCTATGCACTTTATTTCTATTATTTTTTAACAGAGATAACATTTTGAAAATTTATTCTAAATTATATAACTTAATACTGGTAACGAATTTTCAATTTAAGTACAATAGTAAACAAACTAATAAACAGTGTTGGGCATCAAAATGCTGATCGCTAGCTTACTGATTGAGATTTTTTGTTAATTTCTGTTTATACAACATCGGCTATGTTCTATGAAATTTTATGCTAGTTATGGTTTTCATGATTTTTTTTATATTCTGCGGAATAATTCTCTTGTTTAGGCAATCCTAGACTCAGAGCGTTTTCTACTTATTTAACTTTTGAAAAAAATTTCTCAGATTTAAAAAAATTGTGTTTAAAACTTTTTTTCCAAAGATTAAGGGCAACGTACTTTTCATATTTTTCTATATTCGAGTCGCATTTCTATATTCGAGTGCGTCCGTAAATAGATATATTTTTGAGTGATGCATGAGTAGATCATTTTATTTGGATGTCAAATCACTTTCCAATGCTTTGGCAAACGTTTGTTTAAAATTTACGAACGTCAGCATTGACAAATAAAATCACTTCGGTAGAAAAAAAATTGACGAACGCGCGCCGTTAGAAAAAAATGTCAATTTCTCAAAAATTGAAAACGTAAGATCTTGCAACAGGAGAGGAGGGTTTGTATAAAATCTCATTATTTCTTACAAGGAGGGGGTCTTAGGGAACTGCCCCTTATGTAATTTTTTTTTAGTAATTTGCTTTTTCTGTTTAATTTTTGTTCAAAAAAAAGGTACAATGACATTGAAAAATTATTTTTACCTTGTTTACGGGCGGCTTTCCCACTTAAAAATCTAAATTTGAAAATATGAGAGATTTTTAAAAGTATGATCATTAAAATTTTCAACTTTATGCTTGGGAACGAGCAAATTTTGAGATTTTTCCAAACAACAACGCATGAACGTCCCGTTCTGCAGAGTGGTTTTTTCAGTCTAAGTAATATACAAATTTTTACTGTGATAAAATTCACTTAAAACATCGCTATTTGTGTTAAGTATTGTTCAGGAAATTAAATTTGATTCGTTACCAAAAAAAAAATATTATCATTACCAATGTATTGAGCCTGAAATGAAATGTTTAAGTTTTCCGATAAATTCGTAAAAAATACTGTAAGGACTGTTAAATTTTAGTTTAAATTAAATAAAGAAGAATTTTTAAAAATCTGTGCTGTATCTGAGAAACAAAAAAAAGTTAAGTAAAAAAAATCTATTTTTAGAAAGTTTCACAAAAATATTTGGTTAGGTTAGGTAACCTACTGGAGTTCTTTTGTATTTGATACTAAAGAAAAAATCGTTGTGTGTAGTACTAAAATTTGGCCACCCATGCCTTAAACTAAGCTTGCAAGATTGCCCGAGTTTTATCCGGGTTTACCCGGACAAAATTTTGGAGAAGTCCGGTCCGGCCCGGTTGCCCGGATCTCAATGGAAAAAGCCCGATTTTTGCCCGGATTTATTCAATTTATTCGCCAAAATCAAATTTCAAAAATAGAATAGTGTTGATCTTTTTTTATTTATGCTTTCAAAACGAATTTTTTGAGCGAGTTTTATAAAAAAAAATAATGAAAGGTTTTTTGGAAGCCTAAAACACGATATAAAATCTGCTGACAAGTTTTGATGAAAAAAATTTATTTTTCATGTTTGTTTTCTTGACTTTTGTTTAAAAATTCATGGGTTTTGACCTAATTTGCCCGGATTTTTGATAGAAAATTTAGAAATTCAATGCCCGGATTTTGTCAGGTTTATATTTAAAAACGCCCGGATACGTGTGGAAAAAAATTTCGGCAACTTTACTTTAAACTATTGTGATCAGTGAAAAGACATTCTAAGGTGGAAAACTCAATATTGCGTTTTTTTACATAGAATTACGTCATCATGTTTGATTGGCTCGTTGATTATGATGAAATTCGTGCATGTGTACCTTCCCTCATTACAATACCGATTCAGAACGGTGCCTCCGAACACAGACATCCATTTTAAGAGCCTAAATCTGAATGAAGATTCGAACCAAAATAAGGTTCCAGATCAGGATCAGAACTATGATTTGGATCGATCAGGATTGAAATCAGGTTCGAAATAAGATTCGGTGAGATGTGATCTGAAACAGAATCTCGATGAAGACCAGCATAACAATTAAAATTTTTAGCAAGATAAAAATTAAAATCTGAAATGGGCTAAAGATCTGAAAAGGATAAGATTTAAGATTTGAATCAGGATCAAGATAAGGATCGGGAAAAGGTTCAAGATCAGAACAGGAATCGAAGTGTGGATTTGGATTAAAATATGAATTTTCAGCAGGATCAGCTTCAAGATCGAGATCTGCACAATGATCAGGATTAATATTGGATCAAATGTTGGCACAGAATCAGAATCAAAATCTGATTAAGTTGCCGATCAAGTTCTAGATCTTGATCAGGATCAGGTTGTAGTTCCAAATATCTCCGTACGAAGGCCGTAGCAGTTTACGAAGCGTAAGGCCGTTTCAACTAGCTAATCGGATCCAGAATTACGCTCGAATCGACCCGATGTACCGAATGATGGCATTTTACAATGACAAAAAATGACCAGAAGCATGAGTAGTAGCATGACCAGAAAACAAATTAAAAGTAGAATTGTGCAGTGCTCTTTTACAAATTCACAATAAGTCTAGTTATTAAGTGTCATTTATACTATAGAATAAGATAAAGGGCTGAAGCCTAGGATCTAATCAATTAATAATAATAATAAAGATCAGGATCAAAATCATGCTTGAGATTGGAATCTGGATTGGTATCAGAAAAGATCAGAGTCAAACTCTGAATCAGCATGAGGATCTGGTTCCAGATCAAGATCAGGTTAAGCATCAGGATGTCGTATTCAGGATAAGGATCTGTATGAATCTCAGAATCGGGAAGTCCGGAGGGATTTGAATTTACTGTGCTGCTGATGATTAACAATCTTAATCGCTGATTTTTTCGTTCTGATCAGGTTCGGAATTCAGATCTGAACTAGGATCGGAAAGAAGTTTAGAACCCAGCTCCGGATGAGGATTAGGATCAATTTGACAGCTTATCTTCGTGATATTTATGAACGATTTAGCAACATGCAACAGATTGGAATTAGGACCTGTATCAAACTAAGAATCAGCATGTCCAAGCGGGAGTTTCGTTTTCTTTTTTTCGTTTCAATTTCCGGAACCATTTACGTATCAAACATTTCCAAATTTCATGGCCGAACGGCGTGTTTCTTCGTTTTTAGGTTGTTTTTACCCTTTTTTCATTTAATTTTGGAGTTGTTTTTTTCAGTCTCCATAACATTTTAAGCAAAGTATGTTAAGCTACCTTTCTCGTTATAAAACAATTTTTGGAATAGTGAGGCTGTTTTTTTATGTTTCGAAGTCTTTTTAAACTGGAGTTATTTTTACTAGGCTAATTTTGTATTTTTATCTTAAAACATTTTTATTTTGCTTTTATGCTGTTAAATCATCGAGCTAGTACTTCAACAGTTTCTGTTTGGACATTTTTAAAACATTTAAATTTATTTTTTCGCTCGTTTTTTTCATTTCGAATTGTTTTTTTGTTTACTGATAATTTTTGACTTCTTGAGTCATTTCAATTGTTTTCTTTCTTTTTTCTCTAATGGGGTTTTGTTGTGATATCAAATAAAATGGAATACTATTTGTATCGGAAAACTGATAATATAATCATATTTATTCTCGTCAAGACTTGTATTGAGGTCAGGTTACAACAGTGATTGATTGGATTATTCATCCGTCATATTGGCAACATTTCTCTAAAGATTTCCAATCTGTTCAACTGGCAACAATTCCAGTGAGCACTATGAATTCACTCTTCGTCTATTTTAGAAAAATAGCGAACTGACGTTCTCGCTCACTTGCGACCTTCTGTTATTGCTTACATTTGCCACGTGGTTTTTTGTCTTTTATATTTTATTTTTTAAAATTTAAAAAAAAAAAATTTCTTGCTTTTTTGGCTTTTCTTAATTTTTTTTTTCGTGTTTTGGTTTTGTTTTTGTTTTTTTTTTTGAATTTTTTATTCGTTTTGATTTTTTTTTTGTTTTTTTTTCATGTTTAATTTTTTTTGTTTTTTTAAATTTTTTTGTTTTTTTTTGTATTTTTCAATTTTTTAATTTTTTTTTTAATTTTTTTAAATTTTTGTTTTGGTTTTTTTTATATTTTTAAATTTTGGATTTTTTTTTGTTTTTTAAATTCTGTTTAATTTTTTAATTTTTTTTTTAATTTTTTTTTGTTTTTTTTTTGCTTTTTTATTTGTTTTTTTTTTGTTGTTTTTTTATTTTTATTTTATTTTTTTAATTTTTTTTTGTATTTTTGAATTTTTTTGTTTTTTATTCATTTTTATTTTATCAATCGAGTGTAGTTCAACAGTTTTGATCAGGGATGCCAGGTGTTGAGGATGAAAAATCTGGGCAATTTTGAAAAAAAGTCTGTGTGTGTCTGTGCATGAGGAAAATCACAAATTTGGTACTAAACAAGAAATTTAATTTGGCAAATCATGTGAGCGGGGGGAGGGGGGGGGGGGGGTGTTGTTTTTGCTATGGTGTTTGGGTTATTTTCGAGTTGATAACTGTATAACAAACACTGTTTCCTACCACGTACTATGCCGATCTTATTTAAAAAAAAAATTTAATGATTGATTGGTCATACCAAAGAATACAAGCCAGATTTTAGTCTAATCTGCCACTTACATATCAAATCTGGTACATTAATATTGATTTTATCTGTCAATTTTGAAAGTCTATTAAATCTGGGCACTCTCAGCAAAAATCTGGGCAAAATCTGTGTCGACGAAGGGTCAAAAGTCTTGGTTTTACAGACAAATCTGGGCACCTGGCAACCCAGGTTTTGATCCATCCTAAGCTGATTTTTTTTTTAATTTTTTGTGTGCAATAATGGTTCGTCCATTGCACACTTTTCTATGTTAATTTCGTTCACGGGAAGACAGAAAGGCATTAATATTTATTTACATTTTTTTCTACTTGCTTTTAGGCTTTATTGACTGAAAAACATTCTTATCATTCTTATTCATAGAAATTTTAAAACTCGGTAGAGGAACATTCAAAATTAAAGTTCTGCGATAAACTTATGTACAGCAACAGTTTCTGTCAAAATGAGAACTTACAGTTTATCACTTTTTAAAATTCTTTGGAAGGCATGAGTGAAGCAGAAAATAAACATGTTCTCCTACAAGCCCTAATCTGGTATGATTTTAAGGGCTAAAGAGTTAAAAATCCAATCGAAATCCAATTTCAATGTTCCACAAAAAATATAGGTACAGGCTAAGGAATGATTTAAGAACTTCAAAAACTAATATTCACAAATATAATTTAGAACACAAATGATCCAGTGAGATCTTAATAGTTGACGTGATTCATCGTGGAGTAAGTTATCATAACAAAGCTTATGTGAAAATTCACGACTATCGATGCACTTAAATAATTGTGTGAGACCTTTATTCCTGTTAAATCTAGAAAATTCTTCCGAATGGTGTTCACTATTTTAAGGAACATTTTTGAGTTAGTTTATTGATTCATGGAATAATTGATTCATTGTTTGTTCTTGAGGGTAGAAAAATTTCTTTCTATCAGATCACTGATTAATCGCCCCATTTCGTACTTCGCGTCGTCGTCGTCAGCCTATACTTATTAGAGGTGCAACCTTGGACGATCATATCAACCACAGATGATCGACGGAGCAATAAATAACAGATTTGCGATTAAAGTCACCACACCACATCATTAAACCCGGCAATCTAGAACCATAACCATTAACTGACCAGCTGCCTTCTTTGGGGGGAGGGAAGTAAACAGAAGGGGTCCCGGCTAAGTATAAACTTAGTAATTTATGCTAATCGCAGATTATCGCGACTGACCAAAGACTGAGAAAAGTTCTGCATAACGTTACCAAATGTCCGTTTTGCTTGAAAGTAGTAGGTATCCTGGTTTCAGGTTCACGCCCCAAACTGGACCGAAAATTATCGGTTTCAAGTATCTACCCTCAACTCAAGGGAGTGGCACAGAACTGTCACATCAAATGAGTCTCATACATAAAACAGAACTTAAGGGTTGTCGCCAACAAATTGGAGCTCTACTAAGACTATGGGTACTTAGCCGGAATTATTATTGATTGCTTTACAACCCCTCTCTCAAGTAGGGATTATGACATGTTCGAGAACTCCCTGCCGCCACTCTACTTTGAGAATTATCTCAACCGAAGCAAATTGAACATGAAATGTCAAGGCTAGTTAGAAACGTCTCTCTAAGCTGAGAGGTAGATAATTATGCAAATTAGCTGGATTCGGAAATGTCAAACCGCGAGGACCTTCAAACTTTTTGGCTTCCAGCTTCCAGTACCGGAATGTTTCCGCTCAATCGATTTCCGTTACAGTAGTTGGGGTTCAGTCAGACTCGATCTCAACTGGAACCCGACTGACCTACTGCCTACTTCTACACATTACTGGATTACCAGCTGGGGATAGATCTAGGTCAAATCCGGTGCTTTATGATGTGTTGTGTGTGTGTGTGTGCTAGAAACCCATTAGTGAGTTCTCCACTTCTCTCTTAGAGGGGATGTATGGATTTTGCGCACCGAGGGCAATAAACGACGACGAACGTAGCCATCAGCAATTAGCCATAATCCGGCATCGAAAACGGACGCGCAGGCTAATCTGGACCAAAGCATCATGAATGAGCAGAAAAACAACAAATCAGCAACTGACTGACGACTGCACTTGTACATATTTCGCTGAATGGACCAACCAAGTTCCATGGTGCCGAATGATATGTCCAATGTGGCGGATGCGTGTGCTTTATGTGATTGCCATTAAATGGCCGGCTCAATTTTGTGCTGTTTAGCCGTATAACTCTCGACACAAGATGACGGGCTGACGGCATTTACTTACTGGCGCAATGTTTCACCTTGAACGATGCTGAATTTGGCTAACACTTAATTCTTAAGCCGCCATGGCCTGGAGAGAATGGGCTCGTGACTACTCCGAAATTCATTAATTTTCGGCGGTTTAAGAAGTGCTGCTTTGTGAGCTGACAATGTAGACGGTTTGCATTCAGATTTCGAATGACAAACAATTTGGATGCTGACATTCAAGAACGTCGTAAAGTACATTTTTCTTCACTTCAATGTGATTAGTCCCATAAGACTGTAAATTTTTTGGACAACTACTAGATTGAAAATTATACTCCGTCAAATGTCTGTCGTTATGGTTGATGAGATCAGAACTTCTTGAGGAAGAAATGCGTGAATTTCCTGAAAATCGTTCAATGGGTTGAATGAAGAAAACTACAATCTAAATCTAAGTTAGGCTGGAACAAATATCAATTTCTTCTTTGGCACCCCCCTCCCCCCCTTCGAAATTTCCCAAAAACCTAAAGGGGGAAATTACTAAAATTTGAAGTATTTTAAGTAAATTTCGAAAAAAAAAATATTTTGCGAAAGATTACAAGACCAAAAACGAATTTTGAAAGATGGGAGTTTTTCCACCTTTTGTATTTTTGATTTCATTGAATTATTCGATAAAAAATTACTTGAATTATTGGTTTTGTGCAATGATATAGTATGCAATTTTGTTGCATACAAGCTTTCGTGCAACTTATTCCAGTTTATTTTGTTTTTCGCATTATTTTTTATTGTCCTCCCCTCGCGATGTTCCAACTCTGAGTGACAAAAGAAGGATTTGAAATTTATTCTGGCCTTATTGAACTTAAAAAAAGGAAAAACTTTTCATTTTTATGCCTAAAATTGAAGCTTCATAGCGTAGAAAAAAAATGCATCTATCAATTTTTAAATAATTGTGCCAATTTAGTTCCTTTTGATGCATTAATTAAAATAAAAGTTTCTTACTGGGTGTCATTAATGATGGCAAAAGACACTAATAATGTATCTCAATCATGAAGATAAACTCATCGAAAAAAGACTCAAGAAACAATCCAAGAGGCTTTAAATTTACCCTAGAAAATACACCATTTCAGACTAAATTTCGGGTAAAAATACTCTGAATGAATTTACGGTAAAAAAAGGCCCTCTTGCCAGATTTAAATAATCCGCGCTTATTAAACCAAATATGATTAAACCAACTAATTCGATCTGAAAATATTTCTACGGTTAACCTGTAGGGGAGGAGCGGGCTATATGCACCTATTAAGCAGAACTCTGATTTAATCAAATATCTCATAGAATATGTGTACAAAATCTATATACACGTGTGCAGGGATCTGTTTTCTATACATTGGAGTAATTTATATGTTAAAATTTTCTTCTATTTCCAAGAAATGGATTTTATTATAAGTGTTGTCTAAAATGCCGAACCTCAAACCGTGCGGGCAAAATGCGCCTATTTATGTGTTGAACAAAATTTCTGTTTTTTGGGCAATATTTCCGTATAATTTCATTGAAACTGCTAGAAAGTAATAATTTCCGTACGACAAAGCTGAAGTTTCATAAAAATCTATGTATATTATAATTTTATGGAATAAAACAAAAGTTAGGGTTGCCATACTATGGGGGCAGTTCATCCATGAGAAAAACTTTATAAAATCTGTTTTTAAATCTTCAATTCTCTCTTAAGATGTTATTCAGAGCTAAGATTTGGAGGTTCAATGATAAAAATCATTTATTTATTCTATTTAACCTGTTATTTTAGGGTGGAGGCATTTTACAAACATGATGGGGGCATACGAAAACACTCTATTATTCCACTATATATTCATTATTAAACCTCCACAAAAGCTGAAACATGTTTAATTTCTTAAGTTCATTTGAGTAAGAAACAAAAACCATCCTAGTTTTTGTTTTGAGCTTCTTTTCGTATAATTTTTAAAAGTCAAAATATTACATCAAATTGTATCAAAACCTTGTATGGTTTTTTAAATTTTTTTGAGTTTGTAAATTTATAAAATTCTTTTTTGCCTTATGTTCTAAGCGTATCACCCTCAAAATGCATTGGTCAGATAAGCTGTCTAGTCAGCCATTTCATCAAACAGCCGTAGGGTCATTTAACCCGATAGGCCCATTTAGGAAACCTTTCCCCTACGATTCTCTAATAGAGGGATTATGAAAAAAAGGCGAAGGAGGTAGTAATTTAGAGTCAACAGCTAAACGTACACTCAACGAAATCCACACTTTGGATGTATGTTTTCCCCACACATACGCCTTAAAAATTGCTCAACGCTTAGATTTCATATGTCACACATAAAATTTATGTTCAACATATGAAGTTTATACGATAATTACACATAAATTCTATGAATTTCATCTTCGAAAATATTTTTTTTTCAAAATGGCCGAACTGAAGAAAAAGTTGGCGTACCCGTTTTAATTTTCAACACAGATCATGATGCTCATCTTTGGTGTCAATCAAAATATAATTATAAGGTGAGTAATCGGTAAAAAAAAACACTGAATCCTTCATTGATCTGTTTTAATCTCCTCCGCAGGAACCTGGCTTCTGGCTACCGCTATAGCAGACTAGCGCTAAAATAAAATATGTTCTACCGTAACATGAGGAATTCCGGTGAAAAGCTGATGTCGAGAGAAGAAGGTAAATTAAGAATTCTTATGAACTTTTTAGCGTGCTTGAAAATGAAATTTAATTTTGCAGATTCCGGAGCCTGGTTGCGATCAAAGCCGTCTATATGGTGTTCCAGGCGAATATGTTGGACAAACGGGCCGCTGAGGAATGATCGTCGCTTGGCCACATCCAGGTCTGAGCTGCTGATTTTCCGGTGTACCGAGACTATATATTTCCTTTCCAGGGAAATAGGAATGCAGACATGTACGTATTATGTTCAACAAGGACCATATTCATGTCAATTAAATTAACAATAAATAATATGAGAAAGTCTCGATAGCCAAAACACATATTCCATTTTCATCCGAAAAACTTACTCGAACAAAACAAAACGCCTTTGAGTAGGCAGATATTTGAATGCAATGTAGGCTTATAATATTTATGTGTGAGATATACCCTTTATGTGTCGCATATAAAAATTATTACATTGAATTCTATATGTGTGGGCACGTATTATCCAAATGGGAATCAAATTGCAAAAATCTATAAGGCAAACACATATCCCCAATATGTCGATTTTTTGCAGTGTAGAATTACGCATTTTTTCGTGTCAATGTATAGCTTATATGGAATAGGTGAACTTGTGATCTATTCTCGTTAAAATCGACAAGTGACAGTGTCAAAATGGCAATATCTGATTGTATGACAAAGTTTGACCATATGACAGAATTCAACCCTGTGACATAATCTAATCATGCAACATTATATGAGCATGCATCATAATCAGTCCATGTGACATAATCGAAACATGCAACAGAATCAGACCATGTGATAAAATCTGACTATACGACATAATCGGATCATGTGACATAATCGGACCATGCAACAAAATCGGACCATGTGACAGAATCCGACTATGTAACATAATCTGACCTTTAAACATAATCGTCCATGGGACATAATCGGACCAAGCAACATGATTGGACCATGTGATATAATCGAACCATGCAACATAATCCGACTTTGTGACATAATCGGACCATGCCACATAATCGACCATGGGACATAGTCCGACCTTGAAACATAATCGGACCATGTGACATAATCCGACCATGCAACATAATCGTACCATGACATAATCCGACAATGCAACATAATCTGATCATGCGACATAATCGGACCATGCAACAAAATCGGACCATGTGACATAATCCGACCACGAACATAATCCGACTTTGTGACATAGTCCGACCATGAAACATAATCGACCATGGGACATAACCGGACCATGCAACATAATCGGACCATGTGATATAATCGGACCATGCAACATAATCCGACTTTGTGACTTGATCGGACCATGCCACATAATCGACCATGGGACATAGTCCGACCTTGAAACATAATCAGAACATGTGACATAATCCGACCATGCAACATAATCGTACCATGACATAATCCGACAATGCAACATAATCATACCATGCAACGTGTTCTGATCATGCGACATAATCGACTATGCAACATAATCTGACCATGTGACATAATCTGATCATGTGACATAATCTGACCATGTGACATAATCGAATCATGTGACATTATTTGATCATGCAACAAAATCGGACCATGTAACTTAATCCGACCATGCAACATAATCCGTCTATGTGACATAATCTGAGTATGCAACATAATCCGACTATGTGACATTATTTGACCATGCAACATAATCGGACCATGTGACCATAACCCGACTATGTGATATAATCCAACCATGAAACATAATCGACCATGGGACATATTCGGACCATGCAACATAATCGGACCATGTGATATAATCGGACCATGCAACATAATCCGACTATGTGACTGAATCGGACCATGCCACATAATCGAATATAGGACATAGTCCGACCTTGAAACATAATCGGACCATGTGACATAATCCGACCATGCAACATAATCCCACCATGCGACATAATCGACTATGCCAATTATTTTGTAATCTAATTTTAATATTCGGTCTGTATGACAGCAGTTAAAGACATCAAATAAATAAATAAATAAATAAACATAATCTGACCATGCAACATAATCGGACTATGCAACATAATCCGTTTATGTGACATAATCTGAGCATGCAACGTAATCAGACTATGTGATATTGTCTGACCATACAACATAATCCGACCATGCAACATAATACGAATATGTTACAAAATCTGATCATGCAACATAATCCGACTATGTGACATTATCTGACCATGCAACATAATCGGACCATGTGACATAATCCGACTATTGATTTTTTTTTATTTTTTGTTTTTCATTTTTGGCGATTTGTATTATAATTATCAGAACATTTTCTTATGTGTTTTCCTTTTGTACAAATCAACAAACACTTCTCCACTTTTCGATTTTTCCCAGGATCTTCTCTTGAATTTTCTAACTTTTCAATTCTAATAAGATTCAGAAGGTTTTTCATCGAAAATTCATGGAATTCACCTGTGTCAGGGCACTTGACTTGCGACTAGAATTCGCTCGAATTGGATGTTGCTGAGCATTGCAATTTTCAATCAAACATCATTTGATTAATTTGACTTAGGGAAACGATACACATTTTTCAATCGAAAACACTCACTGAAGAAGATAGTAAGTTGCTATCGAAATACCGGTATCTGAACTTTTCTTATACCGTGGTTAAATTAAAGAGAATCTTTCGATTGCTAGATTAAAATTCCTCCCTCTCACAGGAAGAGGAAAGGGTTCCACCTAAAAAATAATATTAAGATTGAATGTTTAAAGAAAAATATAATTTTAGTGTCCACTGAATGCCATAGTAGCTCGAAACGTCTGGACAACTGGTAAATTTTGGTTTTTGATATTAAACTCGACGAAAAAAGTCAATAAAATTTAAGACAAACATTCGCGGCGATAAATCCAAATACAAAAAAATGTTTGCATAGCTAAAGAGCAGATCAAGAAAATGGGTCCAAATATGAAGTGGGAGGGTATTTGATTACGAGAAATATTTCTCTGATGATTTGAGTCTGAGGAGGGGTTTGGCACCTCTATTTTTTGCAACTTTTTTGCGCAACTCGAGAACTTGTGTAAGAAATGTAGGATTTTTGGGTACGAAAAATGGGAAATTTTTGTTTGTTTTTTTTTTCTAAAAAAACAGAGTCTGGCCAAATTATAATATTTTTCCTTAAACAACCAGCATAGTGACCATGTCAGAAGCAGAGATGTCACATAATTGAACTTCCTTAACATGTGAAAAAATATTTATTTCACAAGTTTTGTCGTTAATCAAAACTTATCGATCGCGAAAAATAGTCTTTTGAGGATTTGTTTACTTTTTTTTAGGAATTTACCCATTAAGGTCATTCTTCCTCGTTGGTTTCGTTTACATGATTTATTGCTGGGAAGCATTTTTAGCCTCTCGGGGACAAATTTTCTGGAAATTCTATAAATCAACACTGAGTTTTTGCTAATTCATAATTTAAAATGCTGGTATAAACCTCGACTTCCCTGATGATCTTTAACCAGAGTTTCCGATCATGTGCTTCACTCTAAAATTTGGTTTGAACCTTGTGGACATTCTCGAGAGCTTTTTCATACTTTTTCATCACTAAAGCATTGTAATATTCGGTTGACTCAACGGTTTTGTCAGCTTTCAATACAATATTGATGGATTTTTAAGAAAATTTTGCACAATTCTAGATGTCTTCTTCTCTTGCATCTTAAATATCTCGGAAATGCATAAGTTTTAAATTTGAAAAAAAAAATCAGGCAGTCCAGTACTTTTCACATGCGACACAACGCTGTCAAAATTTTACATGTCCGATCACTAAGGACTCAGCTATAACCAAATGGAAGTGTTCCATTTCTAAATGAACTAAGCTTCACATGTAAAATTCATAAATATTTACAACAAGAATCTTGACACTTCAGATTTTTTTTAAATGTCTGTTCTCTGAATCAGCGAAACTGCTCAAGAGGTTGTAGTTTGTTTTTGGAATATTCAACTTAACTGAACTTAACTAAACTTTAAGAACCTTTGCTCTTTGTAGGCTTTCTTTTTTCAATATTGGTTATTCTCAGTTTTAGACCATAGAAAATTATGTTCATACACAAATCTCTATGCTTATTTTAGTTCTGAACACTATTTCTTTGAACTTGACATATGTAAATCTTAAACTACACTCAACTCTTGAAAAGATATTCTGTAATTTTTTTTTGGTTGTTCCACCGAATTCAACGAAAGGATCTCAATTTCCTCCAAGTTTTGAAAGCATTTGATAACATTTAAATTTCTCCATTTATTTTGAGATCACATCTGTTATTTCAGTTTCTCTAAAATCTTCTACCCAAACCTTTGATTTTTCAAAATTATTCCACATTTTCTTAAAAGATTTTATACTCTCTATAAAAATGACTTTTTATTAACTCTGTGGGGAGTTAAAAAAATTGCTAGGCATTTCAAAAACATTTGTTTTGTCATTGCATTCACCAGCACCTTCCCAGCTAACATGAACTCGTAATAGAAATGATAATCCAAATCGAATATTAAGACATTTTCAATAACCATCGTAAACAACATTGTAGATATATCGCCTCCATTTTTGTAGCTATATGCTATTTCGGTAAGTTTAATACAATCTTTTCATCTGGTAAAATTGTTTAAATAATTCTGTTGTTCCTTCGATATACCTCCCAAAAATGTTTGCTGGGTTTCCACATTTTTGACCGATTTTGAAAATTCCAAACAATTTCTCTGATCTTTTTTAGCTTTTAAATTCCTTAGTTTTGATATGCTCTTTGCTTTTTTTCTCTCTCTATCGGCTCCTGTTTTTTTTTCATTAAGTGATAAACTTTTAAAAATTTTTGAAAAAAACATTAAAGAAACGTGTAGATAAAGTCAACGACCAACTTTCTCCAAAACCACCAGTTGTTTTGACTTCGGAGAAATAAATTTTGCAAGAGTTTTTACTGCTGTGTTTTGTAAAATATGTAATTTCGAACAAGACGTCCTTGCCTGAATTGGGGACCTCTGTTAGAAAAAATCTAGTTCAGATGGATTTAAAATACGTAGTAGATATTTAACAGTTAGATTCTTGTACAAACAACTTGCTGCTATTGATCGAGACTTGCGCTCGTGACATATTTACTGTTGACACCGAATAGAAAGTTCCGCTAGAACAGTTTTATTTCGAAATATATTGATTACCATAACAGAATGCAGAATGCTTTGTGGATCAGCACTAAGAAAGTTCCAATGTTTCGAAAAATAATCGAAAGTTTCGTGAGAAAATGCATGTAGAAAGCCATACCGGATTAAGACCGTTTTACAAATTAAGTTGAAATGTAGGAATTTTTCCTATCTCAATTTTACAGTCCTAAACAACTTTTTATTGTTTTCCGATGCCAAATCTCAATGCTTCAGAAAGTCATGAATAAACTCCTTTTTTTAACTTTAAAATTTTTTCACTCCGCCTGAAGATCATCTTAAGAGCAAAAGATGCGTCTTTTCGATGATAATTCGGTCGAAATGTTTTCAATTTCAAACAAAACAAACCCAATCCATTGAAAGGTTCATTGTCGTAGAAAGTGAGAGAAGAAGAAAAAAAAACACCTCAGACGGAATGACCAAATCACGCGAAAGTGACTCCAATTGCCATTCTCCTCTGACTGTGAATGATGGAGACTTTTTTCGACTTCACCAACAAATCTTTTTTAAAGGTTCCCATTCGGAGGCTCGACCCAACTCCCTCAATGAACGTCAGTTCGTTTTTTTTTTTCGGCGATCACGATCAGCAAACTTCAAAAACGAGGCCAACTCAGAAGGTGCAGCAACAGCAAAAACATTTAAGAGTAAAGGTCCAAACTCCACCAGGCCAGCTAGCCGGATTGGCGAATAGATAATGGGAAATAGGTCATGGTTATGTTGTGATTTTTTTACGACTCTCTTCTCGCATTCCGCCACGATTCGGAATCAATTCTTCCGACTTTGGTCGTGGTCTCTCGAAGTCGTTGTTGAGCAGACCTCATCATCGGCCACCTTCCATCCGGTATTCCTCCATCGCGAAAAGCTAATCTGGGCTTGCTGCAGTTTGATTAACCGGTGGCTAAATCGTTGACAGGGCCTCGGGGCAGCTGCTCAATCAAGTGAACTTAACTTGACTCGAAAAGGTGATCGTTTTGTTGGAGGAAAGTGAAAGTTTGAAGGGGTCTTTTCGCTTCGCATTTTATTGAACCAAATCGAATCGGTGTTTATCAGCTGATTGAAAATTGATTACTGCGGGTAAGCCTGTTTATAAGTTGAGCTGTAAAGAAGTTGAATCGATACTTCATTGGGAAAATTTCTTATTTAAGATTAATTGGACTACTGTTTGTCAACAATCACTGAAAAAACTGAAAATTCTCACTAGAGGACTTATTATTGTTCCAATTAACCCCAGAATGTTGTTCTATTTACGGTGAAAGTTGAACTGTCAATTTTAATTGGAATTTTGTCTGTATTTTTTTTTGTCAAACACAGATTTTCAATCTAGCTGTTAGAATAAAAAATTGAAACATAAACTGCAACTATCGTATTTGGCATTTTATGTTCCAGATAACGCTTCAATCAAAACGATCCGCAACTCCGGTTTGAGATAAAATTTTATCGGTAGCACTTAGAAACCACCTTACGCGTAGTCTAGTGTGCAATTATTACAGCTAAGTGGCGGTTTGATTAAGGTCAACACTTGGTAATTTGAAACAGCCCCCAGTAGCAAAACTAGAACTACCAATTAGAAGCCGCCGAAAATTGCTCACGCTATGCGAAAAATGAAATCCGGTTGACAGGTGATTTGAGACGCGCCGGCCGATTGATTCAGTGGGGGAATTTAGCGATCATAGGAGTAATATGAGATGATAGAAGCTTGGGACCTTATATGGATAAACGAGTAACCGAGCCTAAAAGTGATTGAATTTAATACCTAGCTCGGTATATCGACAAATCAAAAGTACGATGAACTAAAGCCCTTAGTATTGCGCAGGAGTAAAAATTTGGCATAGGTAATAGGCTTATGTGCCATTTTGGCTGTTATTTTCTTTTAAAATCCTTGAGGTTTTAAAGATTCCTTCTAAGGTGAAAGTTAACGTGAGATGTTTCACATTTAAAAATAGGGGTACGTGGGATTTGATTTGATTTTTTGAAAAAAATCTAAATGTTTCTTGAAAATTGTTGTATATTTTTTACTTTTCTAGAATATTTTGTTCTCACGTGATGGAAAAAAATCTATTCAATGTATAGAGCCGAAAACTTAACCTATGATTTTTGGAGTTTTTGGAGCAGAGAACTAAGATTTTGCTTAGATATGCAAACCTCAGAGAAACAACGATTTAAAACAAATTGAATTCTACAGTTTTAATAACTTTTTTCGGATATTACTGAAGAACTTCTTACAATATTTGATATTGAAAATATTTCTTCATTTTACTACTTTGTTGAAGACTGCAAAACGTTCTGACTGTTGCTTTAAAAAATATCTAAAATTCCATTCAGGTTAAAACTTATTTAAAATTCCGTCAAAAAATTCATATTTTCACAACGAGGAAAAATAAACATAGTAGTGAAAACTCTGACAAACTTAGTCAAAATTACTGGTGGTTTTGGAAAAAGTTGCTCAGTGACTTTATCAACACGTTTCTTTAATGATTTTTTATCATCCACAAAAGTGAACCTCTAAATGATAAAAAACAGGAGCTGATAGAAAAAAAGTCAACTCTTGATCTCTCATAAAAATATGAATTTGGTTGCCATGTGTAATATAAGTAACTTTCAATTCCCCTTATCAGTTCGGTGGTTTTTGCATATCAAAATTAAGGAATTCAAAAGCTCAAAAGAGATCAGGAATTTCCAAAATCGTTCAAAAATAGTGGATAGGTAGGTTGCCAGAATTTTTTCAGCACGTATCCGGGCTGGACAAACCTGGCAATTTTTATATAAAAACCTAGCAAAACCGACCATTTAATTTCAAATTGACGACCATAAAACCGGGCAATATCCGATCAAATTTTCTCAAACTCAGAAATTCTTCAACAAAAGCAAGAAAAAAAAATTAGAAAACATTTTTTTCATCAAAACTAATCGATAGATTTTGAACCGTATTTTAGGCTTCCAAAAAAACCTTTCACAATTATTTTTATAAAATTAGCTCAAAAAATTTCGTTTTGGAGGTAATTGTTGTTTTGTTTTTGTTTAATTTGCCGAATAAAGTGAATAAATCCGAACAAAATCCGGGCATTTTTCACTGAAATCCGGGCAACCGGGCCGGGCCGGACTGTTCTCAAATTTAGTATTGAATATCCGGGCAAACCCGGATAAAACCGGGCAATCTGGCAACCTAGGTGCTAGTGAATGTAATGACAAAACAAATGTTTTTAAAATATCTAGCAATTTTTTTACTCCCCAAAGATTTGTCGAAAAGAAATTTTTAAGAGGGCTAAATCCTTTCAGAAAACAGGGATTATTATGAAAAGCCTAATATTTTGGGAAGAAGATTTTAGAGAATGATGAAATAAAAGTTAGGGGAGATAAGGGTATAACGAGCATCCGGAGCACACTAAGCACTCCTCATTTCCACGAAAGTACATATTTTTCAAATCAATTTTCAGTAAGAACAGTTTTGTTGTTCCTATAGTATTGATTTTTAAATAAAAAAAAGAATCTTCTTATCCTCGTTAGAGAAATATTTGAAAAAAACCAACTAGGTTCGAAAATATTATAATTTTTGAACACCGGAATAAAAGATTTTATGATCGTTAAATCATCTTGATCTATAAAGTACGTTCTAAAATATAATGTACACATTGTTCCTCAACTTTCACCATCATTTAATTTTCGGTTTTCACTATAATCTATTTCGAAATGAATTTTTACTTTAACTTGTTGACTTGGGGCGAGCAGAGCACCATTAATCGGGGCACGGTCGTAGAATCGCGAATGCGATCGTAGAATGCGAATTCAACTCAATGAAGTCAACTGAATTAAGAGCTACAGCTTGACTTGTTTACATTTGACGATTTTTCCTATTGGGTAGGTGACTCAGAGGTAATCAGAAGACTCGAGTTCGATTCTTGGTCGTGGTTTTTTTTTTTTCATTTTCTATTCATGATCGATTATTTTGATTGTTGCATTTTACGGCTAGTCGCATCATCCGCTAAACAAAGCACCAGAAACATAATGCAGGAGTGTGTGTGAATTGTTTTTACTCTACAAACAGACAGTCATTATTATGTTATTGCTTTGTTTGATGGATCTACGACTCACCGTTTAGTGCAAAATGAATTAATCATGAATGGTAAATGAAAAAAAAATTGCCACGGCCAGGAATCGAACTTGAGTCCTCTGATTATCTCTGTGACACCTTAACAATAGTCCCAATCGTCAGATGAAACTAGTTAAGCTGTAGCTCTCTAATTCAGTTGACTTCATCGAGTTGAATTCGCTGCTCGATGCTACAGCATAAAACACTCATCATGCCCGATTAACGGTGCTCATACTACCCCACGAGGGGTTCTTATTATGCCAGAATAAATTCAATCGACATCACTGCTAGTGCCTTGTGAAGTATTGCATGAGAAGAAGTCATGCAATACCTCGCTAGGCACCCAGCAGTGATGTCAATTTAATTTACTGTTTTTAAATGTCAAAAAATATAAAAATGAATAGACATGCCCCCATTTAACATCTAATAACTTTTTTGTCTAATAAGATACGAAGGTATGGCTTTCGATAATGTTGTTCAGCGGAAAATTTCCTTTAGAGAACTTATAATTTGGCACAAAAACCATTAGCAAGCTCGGTTCTACAGAAAAAAAAAACAAAAATGATGTTGATTTTTCAGTAAAAAATATTAAATTCCCCCATACAAACCTAAAAATTCATAAATGTCCCCAAATCGACTCAGTCTACTAAAACAGTCTCTTAAAATTACTGTAGCGAAATGGTGAGTATTTTCGAATGGCTGGTTGACAATAAGGTATTTCGGTTAAAATGTTCGACCATACTATATGACTAATGGAGATGCAATGTAATGAAAGTTTAAAGTAATTCTACAGCTATATTGCCAGAATATCCCCAAGTTGTGCTGAAATGCGATTAAATAAAATAAAATATACTTTTTTTTAATGTACATATTTTTTTCTGTTTTTGTTTTGTAACTTTGCTATCAATCATTTCGACATTTAGTTACTAGACAGCGTAAAACCATAATGATATGTAAAAAGTTTTAAAAATCCTACGGAAATTCAGTTTTATTTTAAGGTAATCTACCCCCCACTCAACTACCATTCTGTTCAAAGATCACCATTGTAAAGAACCATCCCCTTCAATCATTTCGATTGTGTCCTACCCCGGATCCACAGCACTTCTTTCCGCTCTTCTCTCCTCAGATAGTGCTGACCCAAAGAGTGCTGTCAAACACTTTATGCCTGATCATCGTCATTGATCTCTACCCCTAGATGTTTTTTTTTCTTCAATTTTTTTTTCTTCGATTAAGTAGGATTGGTGTCCCTACACCATTGTCTGAGAATCAGCGAATTATTGCCAATTTCCGAACTTTGTTCCCTCCCGCAGCGAAGGTGTTACGAGCATTATTTGATTGAGGTTCGCGAAGCAACAGCAAAAAAGACCCATTCAATAGGTCCCAAACTGTAGAGAACCTCTAACGAACCACGAAAGATCACGTTTTGTTGTTATTTTTTTTCTGCTGTTTTTTTTTTTTGTCTGTGGCCGGAAGAAACTTAACCGAGATTCAGGCAATGGGTCATTTGGGGCCGATTCGTCTAATCAACTTTATTTGAGCCTCCCCTCGAAAGGTTATAAAAAAGATATCTGGTAGAGGGAAAAAAACGTCTCATTTCGGGGGTCAGCTGTCGATGAATGGAGGTCAGTTTGTTAGATTTTCTTAGTGGTGATTCTAACATATTGGCTTAACATTTCCTAATTTATACTTAAAAAGATTGTTTTTCTAGAATTTTAAAGTTTGTCAATAAAATTTAAAATTTAAAATAAACGAAACCAACCAGAAATGTTTATTTAAAAAAAAAGGTTAGACTACACTTGAAGGTGTAATTCCCATGAATCGACTGCATCAAGACCATGTTCAAACGTCATTTGCTGTTTTGGCTCCGGGAGATCGGGAAGGGAAACCAAAACAATGCAATACATAAATAAACAAATCGAAGCCATTACTTACTGTGCCCTTGCAAACCTTTGCAAATGCATTTACTGCTGCTAGTTTGATCATCACACTTTAGTCAGTTTCAAAGTCAAATCCCTCTAAGTCTAATAATACTTGGAAAGACTGAGCTGGGCATTAGTGTGTTTGTTTACAATTTTAGTTTGGGTACTGTTTTGAGGTTTTTGTGTATGGATTTCCTGGGTTCCAAGGCAAATCGGATTTGCACTCGATTGTTTGGCTTCTGGCTAGTCCCTCTAATGGATTTGAGGTTTCGTCATTGGGGGTTTTTCGGATTTGCGGATGATTCAATCGAGGTATTTTAACAATTGGTGATGCTTGATGATAGTTTTCCCATAAATTAATTGTTACCAAACAAGTTTTTAACGTATTTTCTTTTCTTTTCTTTTCAGGTACAGCTTCTTTTCTTCCCTTAAATCGTCCGTTAAAATGCAGTAAGTTCATTTCTATATTCTTGTTATTAGGTTGATGCAGTTTTCAAATTCGTAATGCTTATGACTATACTCGGAACTCAAAAAGCTGGCACATTTACCCAGAAAAATGATTTTACCCCCCCAAAGATTTTTTGATTGAACTCTGTATGGAATTATTAAAATTCTAAAACTAATACTCTTAGAATAAATTTTATGCCATTCATATGCATTCTAACATACTTCATTTTTTACATCCAACTACAGTATTTGACGCCAGCCCAAATTAGCAATGATAATAAAACGCCTGATTACCGTTCAACGGTGTTTAATCGGAACAAATATGGGAAAATTGTTTGATTTGAATGTGTATGTTACTTCGATCAACATCGAATGCTTCAAATGATGATACATTTTAACAAAACACTTGTTATCGAGTTTAGGAGTTAATCCGTCTAATTAAACAGAAAACAAAATAAACTGATTTATAGTTAGATTAGAGAAGATTATGGCTCTCAACTTCGTCTCAAGTCCTGTTAAAAAATCGGAAAATATTTTGAATATTTTCCCTCCTAAAATCATGCATAAACTTTATGTTTTTTCTCGAATATATGCTGAAGTTGTGGGACTGCAAGTCGTAGGAGACATAATTTAGAATAAATAGTAAAAAATACAAACGCAAAATCAAAAGACATATTTTCAGGATAAAAATTCAAGAATAATTTCTTGATCTGGTTATATTCTGAAAAAAAGTTTTGGCCAAAAATCGATTTTCTAGGACTACGCCGTTTTTTGGAAAGTCCCAGTACGTCGATTTTTGACCAATTTTTTTTTGAATTACAATAGATCTCGTTTAATGCATATTTTAATTCGGCATCAAAATTACAAATTTTCTTTGGTCCCTTTGGTAACATTTATAATTTTGAAGTCGATTTTTAAGAATTTTTTTTGGATAACACCAGATTTCGACGTTTCAAGTATTTTTAAGTCATTAGGCATCAAAATTTAGATTTTTCTGATTTCCTTTGGTTCCCCTTTGGTGATTTTCGAGGGTCAAAAAACCGGAACTTTGAACGTTTTGAGGCACCCCTAAATCAAGTCCGATTGAGCTGAAATTTTGCACAGGTTAAATTTACAAAATGTATATGGTTGGTTTGCGAAATTCGACAAAAGACATTTTGCTGCCACCCTACTGTATATACCTACATAAAAATAGATTTATGTCTGTCTATCTGTCTGTTCCCTAAGACTCGGACACCTCTGATCCGATTTGCTGAAACTTGTAAGATGGGGGTATTGAAGACCTCTTCTCCTAACGGGGAGGGGAGAGGAACATATGTTTGCAGAACTTGAGAATCAATCAAGCAAATGATAAATTCTAAATTTAGCTGGGAGGTATTTGGGTATTCGAAATGTTTCTATGATTATTTGAAACCGTTCCTTCTTTCCAGTAGGGAGATAGGAAGGTGAGATGAGTACTTCTTTTTTTTCATAACTTAAAAACTAATCAAGCAAATGGAATCGGATTTGGTCCGAGATTGCATTTGGGATCGAAAAATGTTTCAATTAATATTTGGTACCCTCTCTCATTCCTGCAGCGAGGAAGCCATTCAATTTTTTACATATCTGGTGATAAAATCGAGCAAATGGTACAAAATTTGGCATGGGAGTGTATTTTTGTACGAGAAATGTTTTCATGGTTATTTGATACCCCTCACTCCTTCCAAAGGGGAAATATGAATGGAAGGGTGAGGAGGGGGGCGGGGGGGTATTGGGGATATAGGAAAGGAGGAGGAAGGCTCCCATTTTTTTTTTTTGCACAACTCGAGCACTTATCTAAGTCATGAAACCCAATTTCACATGGAAAATAATAAGGGCACTTGAAATGATTCTACTAGTATTATTCGAGGCACCACAATTCTTCCAGTTAGTACATAGGAAGGGGCTTTTATACAATTTTGTTGGCATAACTTGAGAATTAATCAAGCGAATGGAATCAAATTTGCCATAAGATGATATTAGTGTACGAGATATGTTTCTGTGATTGTTATAAATCCTTCCGCCTTAAAGAGGGAGAGGGAGCGAAGGAGGTGGTTCCATTTCATATTATTGTATTGCTTTAGAACTTATCAATCAATGCAACCAAATTTGATATGAGAGGGTTGTTGGGTACGAAAAAATTAATATAATGGTTCGAAATGTCTACCTCCTTCAGGAAGTTTGGAGTAGGGAGGTAAAATGGAGGAGAGCTCCCGTACAATTTTTTTTTTGGCATGAATCGAGGACTTATCAATCAAGAGGGATCATTTTTTATAAGTGAATTTATTTGCCAACGAATAATTTAAGATCCTTCCTTTTTTCATTTATGGTAATTCGTGATTTGGAAGAGGGGGAGTGATTTTTTTCCTGAAATTTTAATACAAAGATATCAAGAGTTATCATATTCAAGCCGGTAAAAAGGACCCTAAATGGAAGAAGTAATTTGTGTCGGAGGGTTCTCCAGAGTCATCAGGCACGGCCAACCGCTCCGAGGGTGCAAGTCAATCAAACGGCATTAATCGAACGGCTTTTCTCAGCAGAATTCAGTCTAGCGGTACATCCATTTGTTACTCAACAGCAGAAATCTCAAAGCTAAGTATTCGCTTTAATTTTAACTTCTTCGTCTAAAAAAGGCACAAATAACTTGCAACAAGTTCTTTTGTCATCTCACTTTCAAGTTCTAGTCTAACGAACAGTTGCATATTTTTGGTTTTAGTACTTCTTTAAAAAAGCGAACTTGAAAAACTTAGAGTTTGTGAATAAATGAGAATCTTGCCCCCGCTGCAGACAAATATGAAGCATTTTGTAAGTTTAGTTTCCTAAATAGTGCAATTATAAACTCCCTACAATTTAATCCGAGTAATTGGTCGTGCAGCCAGCCAGATAATGTCTCTTCAGTCTTCAAAAAATCGTTGCTTTCGAGTCGGTAACACCAAGTTTTTTTTGTTGTCGATCATTTTGATATTTATATTGAACAAATAGTTAAACTGAATAGATTTACAGAACAGAAATTTAATATGAGAGACAAGTGTAGAGCATGAATCTTAGAATTAGAATTTGAACTTCGAAATACTTAAGCTTTTTTAGGGCTCTAAAAGTAAAAATATTTATTTTATTATTTGATGAATGTTTGTCTTTTTCTTTTTAGGCTGTTTTACGTTCAGTGCAGAATTTGCTCAAACCTTCACACTAGTCAAAGGTGTCTCCTAATCAAATCTTTTATCCTATTCCTCAAACAAAATTCTTTGCTAGGGTGCAGAGGTGACCTCGGCCCTAAAGCGCGAAATTGATCTTTCATCCTTTTCTACCTTTTCCAAACTATCTTTTGACTACTAGGACGTGGCCGGCGCCGTTATTGATGGTTCAAAGAGAGAGCATCAGTTTTGGACATTGTGAATGTGATGTCAATCCCAAACACCATTCTTTTGACCTTTGATCAAAATTGATGGCCTCGGTCAATCACGGAGTAGCAACCATTGGCGATGTTGAACTAGTTCTACTGAGCCACGCCGCGATCATGGAACTCGAAATGTATTGCTCGTTACTGAATTTTATTCAAGAACCCATGTAAAAACATCTTTAATTTCACAGTTAAAAAATGTATGAAGCATTTCGGGTTCAATGATTCAAGGTGGATGTGAGTAGTCAACCAAGCTAAGCTATGGTAATTCGTGATTTGGAAGAGGGAGAAGTTGAAGAATCCATACCAATAAAACATACATTTTGGCATAACTAAAGAACTCATGAACCACAAAGCAAATTTCAGATTTTGAAAAACCAATAAAAAATCAAATTCTACTAAGTAAGATGAAATCATTTTTTAATTTCAATCCGAAACTCCAGCTGCAGTTCATTTTGAAATGGTTGTTTCTGAATAATGTGATTTAAAAAAAAAAGATTTCAAATAAAATCAATATTTAAATATTTTTAAAAAAATTTATTCGTTTTAGAAGGTGTAGCTAGTGTTTCATTAATCTTTAATAAAACGCCATCATGTCCTTACCCCACACAATTGAGTTTTATATTTTGTTAAACAGGGTCCGTTTTCGAATAACTTTCAGATCATAAAAAATATTTTTCGGTGCTATGGCGAAAAAATACTATGTTAGAATTGCTAGTCTGTTGCTAGCAAATATTTTCGGTAAGTTCATCCTTTTTTAAACTGGAAAACATGTTTCAAATCAAAAAGGGTCAGGAATATATTTTTTTTTTCATTAAGCTAAATATATCGCAAAATGTTTTATAAAGTTTACAAATATAACTCCAACCTCTATTATTTTTTTTGTTTCGATGATAGTCGTTTTACCATCTTTATGGCATTCGCGACTTTATCAACGTTGCAGTTGGCGGATCGTTATTGAAAAACTTATCCGGTACAACTTTGTTCGATGTTTACTCTTGGGCTCGAACTCGCAGACATCGGCTCAGGAGACAACAGACATGTCAACTGAGCTATATCACAAGCCCAACCTCTATTAAATGAATTATGAATCCGTTGAGAAAAAAAAAATTCTGTGGAAATAACTATGTTGACCTGCAACTAAAAACAAAAAGGCCAAAAACCAAAATTGTTTTTTTCTCAATAGTATTAATAACACAAGTTTACAAAATTTAAAAAAAATCGTGAACTTGATTAACTGACCAACATTTTAATGTAAAATCGGGCGCTGAATCCGAAAATGAAATCAAAAAAATCTCAGTAGAGCCGTTTTTGAGTTATGCTCCAAACATTAAATTTCGGAAAAATTAAAAAAGTTCTTGTACTTAGATTAAAATATCTCGGACGGCACAACAGTAATTTGAAATCCCTCTTTTGCATATTAAAGGTGAATAAATTTTCTATCGATCATCTGAACATTGTTTTTGCGTTTGACCAACAGTATTGTTGATATGAGTGACTTTATGAGAAAAAAAATTATAAAAAACGCATTTTTTTCGAGAAAATTTTGTTTCAACGAATGTTTTAGACTCGATGGTAGCATTTGAAAAATCTGATTTTGTTTTGCGCTTCAATGTCAATTTAAAACAAAGATTTCAAGTGGTTATTTATCAAAATCGGTTGAAAATTGAAGAAGTTATAGCTACTTTACCATTACTGTAATTTTTGCAGTTTTTAATAATTTAACGAACCGCAGTACACTTATAATAGTATAGGAAGAATAACACATGGTAAATCTCACTCGCTCCAAGTCAAAATTATTTATTAGCTTTCCAGAAGGTCACATGCCAAGTTTCAGGAAGATCTGGCCATAGGGAGGGGTTGCTTGAGTCTCAAACGTAAATAAAATTTTAAGGTATTTTGCCCGGAAGGAACGAAAAATACTGGTTTTTCATCAATAACTTCTTTCATCACTAGCTGATTGTTTTTTATGGTTGATTTTCTTAAAGCCTAAGTTGAGACAAATATTTCACCCGAAGATTGTAACTCGATTGGATTTGAAACAGAAAAGTTATTGCGGTTATCCCTATGGCCAGATCTTCCTGAAACTTGGCATGTGACCTTCTGGAAAGCTAATAAATTATTTTGACTTGGAGCGAGTGAGATTTACCATGTTTCATTCTTCCTATACTATGTTCGTTAAATTATTAAAAATTGCAAAAATTACAGTTATGGTAAAGTAGCTATAACTTCTTCAATTTTCAACCGATTTTGATAAATAACTACTTAAAATCTTTGTTTTAAATTGACATTGAAGCGCAAAACAAAATCAGATTTTTCAAATGCTACCATCGAGTCTAAAACATTCGTTGAAACAAAATTTTCTCGAAAAAAATGCGTTTTTTATAATTTTTTTTCTCATAAAGTCACTCATATCAACAATACTGTTGGTCAAACGCAAAAACAATGTTCAGATGATCGATAGAAAATTTATTCACCTTCAATATGCAAAAGAGGGATTTCAAATTACTGTTGTGCCGTCCGAGATATTTTAATCTAAGTACAAGGACTTTTTTAATTTTTCCGAAATTTCATATTTGGAGCATAACTCAAAAACGGCTCTACTGAGATTTTTTTGAATTTCATTTTCGGATTCAGCGCCCGATTTCACATTAGAAATGACCTTCAGTTTATTGAGTTCAAATATGCTGTAAACTAGTGTAATTAGAATAGTGTAAGCAATGAGATAAATTTTTGGACATACTTTTTTAGATAAACTAATTGATAATTGTTTTTTTTTTATACAAGATGAAAATTTTTTTAAAAAAAAAGCTTCGAGACCTCTACTAGGCTCGTATTACAGGGTTAACATTTGAGCAGCGCTTTGAATATGGCATAGTTATGGAATGTTTTTTAGCAACATCATTTTCTTGCTCATAATCATCACACTTATTCCAAAAATAATAAATTTTTCTGATAAAATCAATCAAAACTTCCAAAACAAATCACAATCAAAGTTTCAAATCAATGATATTTTCGGTAAGTCATTGAAAAAAAAAATCAAATGATGTTTCTTCTTCTGAACTAGAAATTCACTTCGTAATAATTTCTAAGCAGTCTAGTTTTTAAATTTCAAATAAATAATCTCAAAACACAGATTAAGAATAAAATTTGAATTTTTAAATATATGTCAGGTCAGGTAAAAAATTATCGATGATTAATAGTTAAGAAAATGATCATAATTTAATTGTTGTTTATTATTCATCTTAATATACATTTCTTTTCTTCATTTTCAACTGAAGGGTTGATTGAAAAATTCCGCTGTAGTGTTTTGAGTTTAAAAAAAATAATCGCGATTTGAAATGAAAATTTTTGATTAGGAAAAAATTAAGGCCTTTGTTTTTAGAATATCAACAATTCAGAATTGAAAAACATATACGAACTTGTCAAATATTTTTGAAAATTTAAAAAATTTGACTATGAAATTCGGCATACTTATTTGAAAATTAAAATAAAATGTGAAGATTAAAAAGACAAGTGTTTCACGATTTTAGGCTTTTTTAGCTTTTTTTCTTTCAATAAACATGTCTTACCATTACAAAAACTTATTTATAGAATTTAACTGATAACTTAAGGTAGAAGCATTTCCGTGCTTATGTTTTAACGATTGATTTGGTAGATTTTATCGCCCTGAACTAGAATCTTTTGTCAAATTTGGACTACCACATTAGTTTTCATGATATGGACACATTCAAAAGTGTCAGAATCAACATTGTCAAACCAACATTTAAGAAAAAATCTGATTCTGATTTTGTTTATCGTACTTCATTAAATTAAGGAATAAAATTTAGATAACGATTATGCTTGATCTAAAAAATCAAAATTAAACAGTTTTTAACGTTTTGGAAAAATATGAGTAGGTATAAGTATTTTTGACATTACTGCTGAAAGTTAATGAAAACTTGATTTCTTTTAACAAATGTATTAAAACGACTTAGATTTATGCTTTTAAAAATGTCTAAAATTCAATTTGGTTTTTAGCTTCTTGAAAAATTCGTTCAATGAGGAAAAGTAAACAAATAAAAAACTTCTACAACTTTTTCGCTGCAGATCTTTCTAAAATAATTTTGACATATTTTCAAGTTATTTCCATAACAAAAGCTATAAAAAAGGAAAAATATTAAGATTTTAGATATTTAGATTCAAGGAACCTATATTAAGATTCAACGCACCAAAATACGTTTTAAATTTATTGCATCTCGGAAGAGTGTATGTTTTGTGGCCTTGTGTAATTTATCAAAAAAAAAAAAAAATAAATGTAAAGTAGAGCATTAAGAAGATCAAGAAATTGTTTTTCGATTTAGGCTGAAATTGGTTGCTTGAAAAATATTTCATATCAGCATAACATATGTAGGTAATGACAAAAACGTTTTCTTAAACCAAAATTTTAGTATGGGAGAGTGAGGAATCACGGGCCACTTTTTTCTATGCCCCATAACTTGTATATTAACATAGATAAAAAGAAAAAAATAAATGATAGATGGGGTTTTACATTTCTAACGTATCATAAGGCAATTTTTTAAATTTTGAATAAGTTATTTTTCCCAAGTTCTGACTGTTTTCAAAAAACAGCACTATTTTTAGATTTTGAAAAATGATGGGGAATCGTGGGCCACTTAATCCACATTGACCAAATAACATGCAAAGTTTATGAGTTTGATTTATTGATGGATATATGGGCTGAGTCCGTCATCAAGATATCTCAAAAATTATCTTAAATATAACACATACTGATTTTTCACTGTTTGAGCACTGGAGTTTAAATCTATAATATTATTAATGCTTTAGTTATTTTAAAGTAATTTCAGATGATGAAATTAAAAAAAGAGTTGTGTATGATCGAATAGTTTCGAAAATCTGGCTCACGAACGTTTCGGCTAAAATCCTTATATATGATGGACTTATTATTTTTCATAACTTCTCATTTGGCATAAGAAAACTTTACAGATAGGAAATACGTATTTTAAGTTCTGAAAATAGGGGGTCCAAGATACCCCAAAAATGTGGCCCACAATTCCCCACAAGCTATGATTCAAAACACAAATTGGTTGCATTTGTGTGATTTATTAATGTTTCATCAAAAATTCCTTTTCCACGTGAAAGAACATGACAAAAATAAGATCATAAATGTATGAGCATGTTGTTTTTATGAACTTTAGGTTCCCGATCTATGCCATTAGCGGGTGCTTGTTTAATTATGTAAGTAATATTTTTTTTATTTTTTCAGCTTGATAAATAAAAGAAGCATATGATGCGTATTTACGTCAACAACATACAGAAAAATATGCTTACGCAAATCGACGGCGATGACAGTTGGATTGAGATTTTTATCTCAATACACATCTGATATATTCAGAGTGGCCCACATTTCCCCTTTCTCCCCTAATATTTGATTTTAGATTTTTTGTGAGATTTGTCATGTTTAATTCTTCATATACTCAGATTAGTACACTGCGTTTCGTTAAACTATTTAAAAATTTAAAACATAAACCATAAACAGGTAACCATAACTTCCTAAATTTTCATCAGATTTTGATAAATAACCACTTGAAATAAGGCACATTTTTAAAATGTTACCATCGTGTCTAAAACTATAAATTACTTATATCAACAATACCGTTATTCATACGCAAAAATGAAGTTCAGATAATCAATACCAAATTTATTCACCTTCAATTTGCAAAAAAAAAAACAGATTAATTTTATGCTGTCCGAGATATTTGAATCTAAGTACAAGTACTTTTTTCCTAAAATGTTATGTTTGAAGCGTAACTCAAAAACTGTTCTAGTGAGTTTTTTTTGAACATCATTTTTTGGATTCAGCCCCGATTCCAAAATGATCTTCTATTTACGAAGTTAAAAAATGATGTGACCTAGTGTAATCGCATAAACCACCTAGGTTGCAATTGTCGTTTGCTGCCTCACCTCCATCATTGAACTAGGCAGCGAACACGACTTAACAATGAGTGATGACAGTTCAATATTAGCATAATCATTGAACGGCACCCCCACCACCGTTTTTTAAACAATTGACGTTAGTCGTCGTCGTTAGCTGACAGGTTCCTTCTGAGTAACTTAAGGACAACTTCAAATCCCACAATCAAACGCCACACACGAACTTCGGTGATTAATCTGAGGTGAAAACAATCTTACAAAACCATCTTACGACTTCGTTGAGGAGAATCCCATCAATGAAAAAAGTAAAGAAATGGTGGTTGTTGGTACAGTAAACTCTAAATTGTGTCACGCGATGAAAGTGACAGTTAGTCCAGAGATGTTCATCAACTTCAGGCTGCCAAACTGGTTCCATCACAGAATGAGAGTGTTGTTGATACAAAGTTAGCGCTAATTGCAACTGAAAGCAACATATCATAAATCGCGCGACGACTTTCGCGTATTAGTCAAGATTATGTTTTTCTCTGGAGAGAAATTTGCACCTCCTTTTGCAACAAACTATAAGCAATATGTATTGATGATGTTTCCGTTATCAGCGAACCCTCAGATGACTTTTTTTTCGTGTTTTTGTATGATTTGTGGAAAGTCAACCAGAGAAAGACAGTTAAGGCAACTCGATCGAGTTGTTCCAGTTTCCGTTCGAATGATTTAGTCTTGAACCCAAAAGACACAAACAATATGGACCAACAAACCAGACAACGTAGACATAAGCGAGGCTTATCAGCTGCACTTCCTTATCAAACCGAATGCATCAAACATGTCTTTTTCAATCAGCGGCGGAAGGAATGTCGTCTTCTATCGACTCTTCTCGTCTCGTCTGGTCTCGTTTCGTCTTGTCGTCGTGTCTTCGAGCAACTTCGCGCATACCGAATTGAACACGACGTTCAATTACCGAGCCATGTTCGACGAGACGACGACGAATTAAACCACCCAATTACGACGAGCCCGAACTTGTCCATGGCATGAGTTAGGTGAGGGCTTCTGTCTGATAACCGACTGAGATATGGATATGGTTCAGCTAGCATAGGCAGTGGTCTTTCTTGGCTAGGTGGAAGTCTCAAGCAAGACTCAAGGGATAGTAGCGAGCGAGTGAGATAAAAACTTCCGCATAACAAGACCGAAACAAAACCGAAAGTCCGGAAAACCACTTTCGCGAGCGATCATCGGCGCTAAGCGAGATCAACCTGTTCTTCGGCTGCATAGGGCAACGGACTAATTCTGGACCACCTTGTTTACTAATCATGACATTTTTTTTAAATTTAGTTGAGGTCCGTGCACTAAATATATTGCACTAAATTTTGTCATGTTTAGTTGCTTTATAAGAGAGCTAGACAAGGTGGTCCAAAATAAGTCCGTTACCCTACAGGAGACGAGAGAGCCAGGCAATTTATCTGAGCCCGGGACTCGCAATAAGCGTTCGAACTTCGTCTTGTATTGAATGTGACAGTAAAGCATGATAAACACCAACATGGATCCGTTTCTAATCCACTTCGAATGGGGACTGATAAGGTAAGCCAACTGTCCGACAGAATAAAACTAGAAATCGAGATGTGATCGGGCGTTTTACAAACAGAAAGTGACAGATTGCTGACTGCTGGAATTACCCGTAACATCCGTTCGATCCTCGATGAGATTAGTAGGGACAATATTTTAATTTAAATTTAAATACAAATTTTAAATTTTTAAATCAATGATGACTTTTTTCTCCTATACACTCTGAAATAAAATTTAATTACATTACGCCAAAAATAACAAAAATGTTAAAAAGAAAAAAACTGACAAAGTTGACAAGTTTTCACAACTGAAAAAATGTTTAAAACAAGAAAACTGGAAATTATGAAAAAGTTGACCAATTTGGAAATAAAATAACGAACAAATTTGAAATTTGAAATTTTATATTCGAAGTGGTTCAAATTTAAAATTTAAAATTTGAAATTTGAAATTTGAAATTCGGAATTCGAAATTTTGAATTTGGAATTTGGAATTTGACATTTGAAATTTGAATTTTGAAATTCGAAATTTTAAATTTTTTTATTCGAAATACTTCTAATTTAAAATTTGAAAATTGAAATTCGGAATTTGGAATTTCAAATTTAAAATTTGAAATATGAAATTTGAAATTTAAAATTTGAAACTTAAAATTTAAAATTTAAAATTTAAAATTTAAAATTTAAAATTTAAAATTTAAAATTTAAAATTTAAAATTTAAAATTTAAAATTTAAAATTTAAAATTTAAAATTTAAAATTTAAAATTTAAAATTTAAAATTTAAAATTTAAAATTTAAAATTTAAAATTTAAAATTTAAAATTTAAAATTTAAAATTTAAAATTTAAAATTTAAAATTTAAAATTTAAAATTTAAAATTTAAAATTTAAAATTTAAAATTTAAAATTTAAAATTTAAAATTTAAAATTTAAAATTTAAAATTTAAAATTTAAAATTTAAAATTTAAAATTTAAAATTTAAAATTTAAAATTTAAAATTTAAAATTTAAAATTTAAAATTTAAAATTTAAAATTTGAAATTTAAAATTTAAAATTTAAAATTTAAAATTTAAAATTTAAAATTTAAAATTTAAAATTTAAAATTTAAAATTTAAAATTTAAAATTTAAAATTTAAAATTTAAAATTTAAAATTTAAAATTTAAAATTTAAAATTTAAAATTTAAAATTTAAAATTTAAAATTTAAAATTTAAAATTTAAAATTTAAAATTTAAAATTTAAAATTTAAAATTTAAAATTTAAAATTTAAAATTTAAAATTTAAAATTTAAAATTTAAAATTTAAAATTTAAAATTTAAAATTTAAAATTTAAAATTTAAAATTTAAAATTTAAAATTTAAAATTTAAAATTTAAAATTTAAAATTTAAAATTTAAAATTTAAAATTTAAAATTTAAAATTTTAAATTTTAAATTTTAAATTTTAAATTTTAAATTTTAAATTTTAAATTTTAAATTTTAAATTTTAAATTTTAAATTTTAAATTTAAAATTTTAAATTTAAAATTTAAAATTTAAAATTTAAAATTTAAAATTTAAAATTTAAAATTTAAAATTTAAAATTTAAAATTTAAAATTTAAAATTTAAAATTTAAAATTTAAAATTTAAAATTTAAAATTTAAAATTTAAAATTTAAAATTTAAAATTTAAAATTTAAAATTTAAAATTTAAAATTTAAAATTTAAAATTTAAAATTTAAAATTTAAAATTTAAAATTTAAAATTTAAAATTTAAAATTTAAAATTTAAAATTTAAAATTTAAAATTTAAAATTTAAAATTTAAAATTTAAAATTTAAAATTTAAAATTTAAAATTTAAAATTTAAAATTTAAAATTTAAAATTTAAAATTTAAAATTTAAAATTTAAAATTTAAAATTTAAAATTTAAAATTTAAAATTTAAAATTTAAAATTTAAAATTTAAAATTTAAAATTTAAAATTTAAAATTTAAAATTTAAAATTTAAAATTTAAAATTTAAAATTTAAAATTTAAAATTTAAAATTTAAAATTTAAAATTTAAAATTTAAAATTTAAAATTTAAAATTTAAAATTTAAAATTTAAAATTTAAAATTTAAAATTTAAAATTTAAAATTTAAAATTTAAAATTTAAAATTTAAAATTTAAAATTTAAAATTTAAAATTTAAAATTTAAAATTTAAAATTTAAAATTTAAAATTTAAAATTTAAAATTTAAAATTTAAAATTTAAAATTTAAAATTTAAAATTTAAAATTTAAAATTTAAAATTTAAAATTTAAAATTTAAAATTTAAAATTTAAAATTTAAAATTTAAAATTTAAAATTTAAAATTTAAAATTTAAAATTTAAAATTTAAAATTTAAAATTTAAAATTTAAAATTTAAAATTTAAAATTTAAAATTTAAAATTTAAAATTTAAAATTTAAAATTTAAAATTTAAAATTTAAAATTTAAAATTTAAAATTTAAAATTTAAAATTTAAAATTTAAAATTTAAAATTTAAAATTTAAAATTTAAAATTTAAAATTTAAAATTTAAAATTTAAAATTTAAAATTTAAAATTTAAAATTTAAAATTTAAAATTTAAAATTTAAAATTTAAAATTTAAAATTTAAAATTTAAAATTTAAAATTTAAAATTTAAAATTTAAAATTTAAAATTTAAAATTTAAAATTTAAAATTTAAAATTTAAAATTTAAAATTTAAAATTTAAAATTTAAAATTTAAAATTTAAAATTTAAAATTTAAAATTTAAAATTTAAAATTTAAAATTTAAAATTTAAAATTTAAAATTTAAAATTTAAAATTTAAAATTTAAAATTTAAAATTTAAAATTTAAAATTTAAAATTTAAAATTTAAAATTTAAAATTTAAAATTTAAAATTTAAAATTTAAAATTTAAAATTTAAAATTTAAAATTTAAAATTTAAAATTTAAAATTTAAAATTTAAAATTTAAAATTTAAAATTTAAAATTTAAAATTTAAAATTTAAAATTTAAAATTTAAAATTTAAAATTTAAAATTTAAAATTTAAAATTTAAAATTTAAAATTTAAAATTCAAAATTTAAAATTTAAAATTTAAAATTTAAAATTTAAAATTTAAAATTTAAAATTTAAAATTTAAAATTTAAAATTTAAAATTTAAAATTTAAAATTTAAAATTTAAAATTTAAAATTTAAAATTTAAAATTTAAAATTTAAAATTTAAAATTTAAAATTTAAAATTTAAAATTTAAAATTTAAAATTTAAAATTTAAAATTTAAAATTTAAAATTTAAAATTTAAAATTTAAAATTTAAAATTTAAAATTTAAAATTTAAAATTTAAAATTTAAAATTTAAAATTTAAAATTTAAAATTTAAAATTTAAAATTTTAAATTTTAAATTTAAAATTTAAAATTTAAAATTTAAAATTTAAAATTTAAAATTTAAAATTTAAAATTTAAAATTTAAAATTTAAAATTTAAAATTTAAAATTTAAAATTTAAAATTTAAAATTTAGAATTTAAAATTTAAAATTTAAAATTTAAAATTTCAAATTTCAAATTTAAAATTTAAATTTCAAATTTCAAATTTCAAATTTCAAATTTCAAATTTTAAGTTTCAAATTTCATATTTCAAATTTTAAATTTGAAATTCCAATTTCCGAAATTCAATTTTCAAATTTTAAATTAGAACGATTTCGAATAAAAAAATTTAAAATTTCGAATTTCAAAATTCAAATTTCAAATGTCAAATTCCAAATTCCAAATTCCAAATTCAAAATTTCGAATTCCGAATTTCAAATTTCAAATTTCAAATTTTAAATTTTAAATTTGAAGCACTTCGAATATAAAATTTCAAATTTCAAATTTGTTCGTTATTTTATTTCCAAATTGGTCAACTTTTTCATAATTTCCAGTTTTCTTGTTTTGAACATTTTTTCAGTTGTGAAAACTTGTCAACTTTGTCAGTTTTTTTCATTTTAACATTTTTGTTATTTTTGGCGGTTTTTTCGTTTTTTATATTTTTGTCTTTTTGGTCATTTTTGTCATTTTTTCATTTTTGTTATTTTGGTCGTTTTTGTTATTTTTGTCATTTTTACCATTTTTGTCTTTAATGCAATTTTTGTAGTTTTTGTAATTTTTGTCATTTCAGTTATTTTGTAGCATTTTTGTATTTTTTGTTAATTATGTCATTCTTGTCGTTTTTGTAATTTTTGTAATTTTTGTCATTAATGCCATTTTTGTCATTTTCGTTATTTTGTTATTTTTAAATTTTTATCTTTTATGTCATTTCTATCATTTTTTTTTTTCAATTTTGCAGATTTAGATGTTTTTGTCTTTTTTGTCATTTTTGTCATTTCTGTTAGTTTTTTTATTTCTGACGATATTTTTTTTCAGTTTTTTTCATTTTTGTTAGCCGTGTTATTTTTGCCATCATTGCCATTTTAATTTTTTTTTTGTCATTTCAGTCAGCTTTGTCATTTTCTGTCATGTTTTGTCATTTCAGTCTTATGTCATTTTTGTTATTTTTGTCGATTTCGTCTGTTTTAGTCTTTTGGTTATTTTTTTTCGATTTTGTCATTTTTGTCGTTTTTGTCCTTTTTGTCGATTGGGTCATTTTTGTTGGTTTTGTCATTTTTGTAATTTTTCTCCTTTTTTGTAATTTTTTTTCAATTTTGTCATTATTGTCGTTTTTGTAATTTTTGTTTATTTTGTCGATTTAGTCAATTTTGTCATTTGAATTATTTTTGTCAATTTTGTCATTTCAGTCAATTTTTGTCATTTTTGTCGTTTTTGTCGATTTTAGTTATTTTTGTCATTTTTGTGTTTTTTTTTTGTCATTTTTGGCATTTTGGGTAATTTTTATTTTTGTCGTTTTTGTCTTTTAAGTTATGTTGGTCATTTTTTTCGATTTGGTCATGTTTGTTATTTTTGTATTTTTTTTTCATTTTTAACGTTGTTATTTTTTTTTGTCGTTTTTGTCATTTTCGTCATTTTTGTATTTTTTGTCAATTTTGTAAGTTTTGCCAGTACAGGTCGGACTCGATTATCCGGAGACTCGATTATCCGGGATTTTAGACTCGATTATCCGGAGTTTAAAAAAAAATGTTTTTTTATTTTGATGTTTAAAAAAAATTAGTACTATAATTCACGAAATAATATTTTTATCATTATTTCGTTAACTCTATAATACATAATATAAATATGTGGTCAAGCAAGAACGTAGCTAGGAACAGTAGGGGTAAGAATAAGAGTTGTAAATGTGTTTAACCCTCTACATCCCATGGTAGCACAAGTGATCCACAACATTAGCGTCTTTATCAAGTTTGTATAAACTTCCTTGTGTACTCATTGTGCTTGTCTATAAGCCTTCTTGAAATTTAGATATAGTAACTATTGGCAAACAATCTAGCAACTATTGAAACAATCAAAAACTTTTTTTAACGAATTACAACTTTTGAGGCCATGGGGAACAACTTTTGTTCAAGCAAACTACAAAAACTTTTTTGTTGTTCAAATATTAAAAAAAAAATCGTGGGAAGTAACGGGTTAATTATTTATTATCTAAAAAGACATACACCGTCTTAGCCGATTTTGGCTTTACAGACTGAATATAAATGACGTGGACGACTTAAGATTAACATTTAACACCCAGTACCGAGATGGGAATCGAACCCATGCCATCAGTGGGCCAGCGATTACCGTCTTACCACGCTAACCACTCGACCACCGAGACGTACAAACGTAGACGTAGTTTAATTAATTATCGATTGTCTTCGGTTGAAAATGAGTGGATTTTGAAATGTATTTTAGTTTATTTACAAAGTATGATCAAATGTTAACGTGAAAGTAGTAAGGAAAAGAGGGACTTAAGCTAGGGTGTTATTTCAGTATTTTCCCCTTTTGATATTCCTTTTTGTTTCATTCTCATTTTGGTTAAATAAAATTCATATTTCTTGGCAGGAAACTTCTCGTTTATTTAAGCTTAAAAACAAATTCATTCATTGAATAACGGAGCATGAGAACAAAAATCACTTCCGAGATGTGTCAGGTTCAAGGTAAAGTGAAACCAGTAATGGTTTAATATTACATATTTGTTTTTTTTTTCTTATCACGACTTTACCCCATTTTCCTATAAAAATGATTTCTGGCTATACGCCACTGCATTTTACAAAAATAATGCAAAAAAAAACATTTTTTTATGATTCGATTATCCGGAAGATTCGATTATCCGGAGTGAAAATAAAATCGATACTCCGGATAATCGAGTCCGACCTGTATTTTATCAAATTTGTATTGACCCAAATTTTTGTCATATTGACCCATCTTTTCAATTTTGGGATTTTTGTTAATTTTTTCGATGTTGTCGGTTTTGTGAAATTTGAAAATTTTTATTTTTGTTCATTTGTCATTATATCAATTTTGTCATTTTTGTCGATTTGGTCATTTTTGAAAATTTTGTTAATTTAATCGATTTGGCAATTTTTTAAATTTTCTATTTTTCGACAATTTTATAAAAAAGTTTGATTTTAAAACTTACAACATTTCAGTTATGCTTTGAAGTGTAGCATGCAAGCAGATAAACGAGAAATCTCGCATTTGATTGGTCCGCAATTTGTTAATTGAAGTAAGAAATTGAACTTATAAGTAATTTAAGAATACGAATAGAAGATTTTTTCGATAGGTAAAAGTTTCAATTTTTCCAACAACATTTTGATTGGAAAAAAATTGAACACGCTCCCAATATTTAATTATATATATAAGGGTTAATCTTAGTTTCATAAAGTAACAAATTTTCAACTACTTTTGTGTGTAAAAATTGAATAATCGACTTCAAAATACGATTGATCATTTTTACATTACATTTCATTACACTTCATTTCCAATTATTTGAATAGTTTTTGATATACAAAATAAAAATTATAAAATGAAGGATTAAGCGCAAGAGCCATATTCGGTTTAGCATCTTCAGCAATTCTACAGAAGAACTCTTCTCACGGTTAGATGTCTCTGAAAATTTCTGAACTTAAGTTAAATTATTGAAGCTGTAATGTAAAATTTAAATTATTGAATATATTCTACTTAATTTTTTTTGTTTTTCTTATTTAAGAATCCATTCAAAGTGCTAAAATCATAACCTCATCCGGAATACAATTTCCCAATCAACAAAGAAGCAACCTCTCTATCAATGTTCCTCGTTCGCTAATGACCGGGACCATTTAAATCTCATAAAACTGCCAACACTCATTCCCAGAGGCTGATGTTTTCAAAGATTGCAGCAGCAGCAGCATCGGCAGAAGACGATCGACGGACAATTTTATTGAGGAAAAGCAGAACAGCGTTTTCCATATCCCAATAAAACAAGCGTAAATGCTCATTTCCCGGTCCCGGTTTCTCCGAGGCCGCGAATCCATGACAGACTCCATTGAACCAATTTAACTAGAGAGTAGGACGAATGAGACGAGATTTTAGACAGGAGCAAGGGAGATGTTTTCCGCATGTCGTCGTCATCGTCTGAGGGTTCATAAAAATAATAAAAAAATAACTCGGAATACATCTTCCACGAAGACGACAACAATGTTTCATGTCTGTCTCCTGGGCTTAATCCAAAACTAGTTTTCCCCCTACACACACGATTGGTATCATTTGTCTTCCATCTGATACAAAGTAACGATTCAGATACTGATTCTTAGTCCTGAGCGGGAGAAAAAACACTCGTTTGGCACAGCAGAAATGCACCATTAGTTTTATTGATCGTTAGCTGCGCTTCGGGTACATAGTTTTGTTTTTATTGTTTGCATACTTTCGCGCGTTGGATCCGGGGATTACGATTCTTGATCGGATCCAGTCAGTGTCATCTTCATCACCAGTTCGGCTAGGATCGGCAGATCCGATTGGAACTCCAGGGGATCCTCCAGATGTGCTTTCAGCGAAGATCGCAACATCTCCCGGCGAATCGGGCGCTCCAGACGAGCCGTTCCCGATTCGACGGAGAACATTTCGGAAGAGTACTGGAGATTGTACCAGTCGAAGTATTCCAGGATCATTTGATTGATGAGTTGAACCGCCTTTGGCGGTTGGCCTTGTTGTTGTCCCTGGCCGCCGAGGAAGAAATTGTCCCCGGAACCCTGGATCGCGTCCAGAACCTTCCGGCGCATCTCGCAGCGAGTCTTCCGCAGGAATTGGCCCTGCTCCAGACAGTGTCGAACCGTGGCCAGCAGTTTGATTTCCGTGTCCCGAGTTCCGCACGAAGGCTGTGGTTGGCCCGATTCCGGCATCGGATCCGGACTTTCCGATCGGGACGAACTCGTGGATTGATCGGCCATTGAACTTCAGCTTACTCTCTTCAAAGACTAGTTGCTACAAGGGACCTTATTCCGGTTTATGGGATTGAATTGTGGGTGACAGTTGCTGTGTGGAGTTGCGTGATCGATGAGTTTCTCCCCTTGCGAACTTCTTTTTTCTCCAAGCAGATCGCGAACTGAATAATAACAAGGTATCGCTAGACGCCTACTACTTCTGGTTCGAGTTCAACTAGAGCCTAGAGGCCTAAGGTAGTTGCAGTTGTTTTAAATAGAGAAAGAAAAAAAGGAAAAAAATGGCAAAGGCGTTGGAGTCAGTCTTACGAGACGGATACCTATGAGAGTAGAATACAATATTTATGACTTACAGCGATTATCTTTTGAACTTACCCCCTGAGGAGTAAGAGAGGGGCATGTTCCACCTTTCCATACCACGTTAGGAGTTTCAATACTCTCCTCTTTCATACAACGAGCTGTGTTAGTTTGGCACAAGCCAGTCAATTCTGAGGTCGGGTGCGAGGGAGGAGATTTTCGATCACGAGACAGTACTGGAAGAAACAAGACGAACAAAAAAACATCCACCGAATGCGGCGACCGAATGTCTAGCTGGGACGACAATCTTGCTGTTAGTGTTATTTGTGGAGTGGAAGTCCTTCTCAAACAAATCTAAAACATCAATTTTTAAAATTATAAAACAAAAAAAAATATGGGAAATTTTTAACAATAGATAAAATCTTCTTTTTACAAAATACTGAATTTTGTAAACAAAAAAAAAGGTTGCAGTTAATTAAGACTTCCGTTTTTGAAAACCAGCCAGAGTGAATTCACTTAAACTTGAGGAAACTTTCTGTATTTAGGAACAGTGGATCGAGATTCCACTAATGGCGAACGTAGCTGATACACCCAAAGAGGTTGCAAAATTTGAATGTCGCTCGGAGCTAACTAACTATGCCAAAAATGCGCTGAAAAGTGTACTGTATCAAAATAGTTTTGATTGGGGAAGCACTACTGGCATAAAGACTCGAACTCCCAAGCAAAAACCACAACATTAAAGCGAAACAAGAAAGACTATTTATGGGATTTTCGTCCTATTGAAAATTTATCCTAGATTAAAAAAAATAAATAAAGTGAGAATCGAACCCAACGCAACATTCTTATTTTGACTTGCCAGTCCGATAGCTTAACCAACTGCACCAACTGAGTCAGTTAGAAAACGAAGGTTTATTGCCACTCCCGATCACCAAAAAACGCACTGCGTTGCCCGTCTGCCATTTGGTAGGTTTTATTTTTTTCATTTTCGTTTGTATTTGATGAAAATGAAATAAAAATAGGATGGGAATGGGTTTTGGAATAGGATAAAAATGGGATACGAATGGAATGAAAATGGGATAGGAATAAGATAGGAATGGGGTGAGAATGGGAAACGAAAAACTGTTTTTTATTGCCGGTTTACATGTACTGCTTTCTGCCGGAAGCCGGTGGTTATTGGTCAGGGGCTGGAAACAAAGAAATGTTTTTATTTTCTAATGTCACTTTATATACTCGGTACATCATTCGACAATATCCTTGCTGGCTGATTGTTTCCATCCTGCTTTGTCTTGGGATGGAATGTCGGATATTATATTTCTTTCAGACATATGCAATGCGGTTGCGCTGAGAGGATAATGCCAGCGATAAAAAAGATACTTAGTGCCGCTCCGGCATCGAATCTTATGCCGATAATTCCACCTCTAAGGAAGGTCATTATTGGAGTAGAGTTCGATCTGTGGGTGTAGTGAAGATGATTGAGACTTCTGTAAGTGAAAAAGCAATAAAATCATCTTTGAGAGTTTTGAATTAGTTTTGGACTACTCAGCAATTAGTTTGAATTGTTTTTTAGATTTCAAAATTCAGTTTAAGGAATACATTGTACAGACTCATTTTACTGGTTGTGCTAAAAGTAAAAACTTATGCTACACAAATAACACACGACGTAATACAGGACACGAAAGTTGCTCTCATTGCATACGAATCGTTGTCAGCGACAAAATTTGCTGCTTCTCTTATTGCACCCTTTTTTCCAAATAAACCATCAGATTTTTAGCAATCGACCGCTTATCACAGAGAGTGGAACAAGGTTTTTTCTCACTTGAATCCCGCGCGGGGGAACAAATTTGCAAACATAGCGAACTTTTTATCATATCCGATTTATACCGACTTTAAGTAACCATTTTTACGATCGTTTACTTATTTGGTAAAAATTGTGATTTTTGCGAAATTTTAAATTTTAATTTTGAATATTTACGATCTTTAGCTTCTAGATTCAGCCTCTAGGAATGAGTGTTGGCAGTTTTATGAGATTTAAATGGTCCCGGTCATTAGTGAACGAGGAACATTGATAAAGAGGTTGCTTCTTTGTTGGTTGGGAAATTGTATTCCGGAAGAGGTTCTGATTTTAGCACTTTGGATGTTCTTGAATTCTTAAATAAGAAAAACAAAAAAAAATAACAGAACTCGACATAAACGACAAAATCACAAAATGACAAAATCGACAAAATAATTTAAGAAAAAAAACACCATAAAAATGACAAAAACGTCAAAAATAACAAAATCGACAAAAAACCAAAAGACCGAAATGACGAGATCTACAAAAATGACTGAAATCGACAACAAAAATGACCGAAATAACAAAAATAACAAAAATGACAAAACTGACAAATGAAAAACAGACCAAAATGACGAATTCTCAAAAATGCTCATAATTACAAAAATGACAAAAATAGCAAAAATGAATTATTTGACAAAAATGACAAAAATTTTCAAAAATGACAATAATTGCAACAATGACAAAAAAAACAAACAAAAAACAAAATTTAAAAAAAAATTACAAATATTACTTAAATGACAAAATTGACAAATGATAAAAATGATAAAAAGCACAAAAATGACAAAATGATAAAAATAACAAAAAAGAAAAAAAATGACGAACATGACAAAAATTAAAAAAAAGCAAATTTGATACAAAAATGACAAAAATGACCAAAATGACAGAAATGACTGAATTGACAGAACTGACAGAATTATCAAAAATTTCGAAAATGACAAAAATGATAAACGCGACAAAATTGATAAAAATGACAAAACAAAAATGACCAAAATAACAAAAATGACAAACCGATAAGAATGACCAAAAGACCAAAATGACAAAAATAACAAAAACGACAGAAATGTAAAAATCGATAAAAAAGACCAAAAAACCAAGATGACAAAAATGACAAAATTTACAAAAATGACGTATATCACAAAAATGACAAAAATGACAAAAATGACAAAAATGACAAAAATGACAAAAATGACAAAAATGACAAAAATGACAAAAATGACAAAAATGGCAAAAATGATTATATTCACAAAAATGACAAAAATGACAAAAACGACAAAAATTACAAAAATGACAAAAATGATAAAAATGACAAAAATGACAGCAATGCCAAAATAACAAAAATGACAAAAATGACAAAAATGACAAAAATGACCAAGATTGACAAAAATGACAAAAATGACAAAAAATGGCAAAAATGACAAGCATGACAAAAATGCCAAAAATGACACAAATGACAAAAATGACAAAAATGACAAAAATGACAAAAATAACAAAAATGACCAAAATTGACAAAAATGATAAAAATGACGAAAATGGCAAAAATGACAAGCATGACAAAAATGACAAAAGTGACAAAAACGACAAAAATTACAAAAATGACAAAAATGGCGAAAATGACGAGCATGACAAAAATGACAAAAATGACACAAATGACAAAAATGACAAAAATAACAAAAATGACCAAAATTGACAAAAATGATAAAAATTACGAAAATGGCAAAAATGACAGCAATAACAAAAATGACATAAATGATAAAAATGACAAAAAATGACAAAAATGACAGCAATGACAAAAATAACAAAAAAAGTCAAAATTTAGCAAAATTACCTAAGTTACCAAAAAAGCAAATATAACTGAAATGACATAAATTATACAAAAAAACCCAAAAAATGACAAAAATAACAAAAATGACTTAAATTACCGAAATGACAAAAAGGACAAAAATGACAAAATTAAAACAAAAAGACAAAAAAATTTTTAAAAAAAATGGCAAAAATGACAAAAATTACAAAATTGACAAAAATAACAAAAATGATTGAACCGATAAAAATGACAAAAAAGATAAAAGTGACAAAAATGACAAAAATTTCATAAATGAATAAAAAAATAGCAAAAATTACCAAAACGACAATAATATGTAAAACGACAAAACCGATCAAATTGACTTAAATGACCAAATTGACAAAATTTCAAAGTTGGCAAACTTACACAAACGACAAAATTTAAAGAAAATGAGTAAACTGGAAATTTTAAAAAGTTGACCAATTTAGAAATAAAGTAACGAATTGGACAAAGCGATATGTTCAAAAAATTGACAGAACTGACAGGATCAAAAATTTCATTACAATTTCAAGAATTTGAATCGTAAATCCTTAGTCAATATGAGCATAGTTTTCTATGAGTTTGGAAAAGTATACAAAAATATTTGAAAAAAATTGAAATCTTTGGAAAAATTCAAATTTTTGTGTTCTGTGACACAGATTCTGTGACCAAAATTTATCCAACCTCATTTATAAGAATACTAGCTGACCCGGTGTGCTTTGCTACACCTTCCAAAAGTTATTGAAATTTGTGGTCCCTAGTTATTTAACTTTTCATTTATTTGCACAAAGTTCTAAATTCAATTTCAATATCATAAAAATGTTTTTTTTTTTTTTCATAATAAAATTGCAACTTTTTTTTTTTAATCTTATTTAATTTTTTTTTTTTTGAATCCGTGTTTCAATCCTTTTTATGACTCTGGATTTCTTTGCCTCATAAATTTATAGCTTATGCCAAATTTTTTTATGTATGGAATCTTCGCTGTCTCTTTATTTGTAGAGCGGGTCTCAAACTATCCTAGAAAAGTTTTTTGTAACAAAATAACATCACGAGACACTTATTTTACCTATTCGTTCTCGAATTATTATACAAATTGTGAGAGTGACTTCCTCCATCATTTCTTTAACCCTAATGGAAGGAATGGGGTCTCATAACATTAGAAAAACACTTCTTGTATACAAATACGATTTCATCTCATATATGGCGTCATTCTCGATAAGCTCTCGAGCTACTAAAAAAATGGGTGACCCTCTCCCTACTTTACATCTCCCCTCTGGCAGGAGAAGGGAGTCTCAAACCATCGAAACAACATTACCCGGTCACAAATATGTTTCCATGCAAATTTGGTTCCATTTACTCGATTAGTTATAATATTTAAAAAAAAAAAATGTATGAGTGACCCTCTTTCCGTTATATCGTTCCACTGAATGGAGAGGAGGGTGCTAAATCACCGAAAAAACATTTCTTGTACTCGACTACCCTCCCATGCAAAATTTTGTTTCGTTTGCTTTATTAGTTGTCGAGTTGTGCCATAAAATTTGTATCGGAGCCCCTCTTGCTGCCTACCTTCCCTACCTGGAAGGAGGGGATCAAGATCAAACATTTCGTGTATTCAAATACATTCTCATGTCTAATTCTGATCCATTTGCTCGATTGTTAGATTGTTCCAATGTCATATTTGGTTCCATTTTTTAGATAAGTGCTTGGTTTATGCAACATAATCGTATATGAACTCCCGTCTTCTCTAACTGTATCCCCAATTGAAGGAGAAAGAAGTCTCAAATAAGCTAATTACCTTCTTACGTATCCAGATGCTTTCCCATGCCAAAGTTGTTTTCATTTGCTCAAGTTATGCGAAAAACTGTAAAGGAGCCCCCTCTCTCCTCCTTATCACGCAACTGGAAGAAGGCAGTAGTACCAAATATTCACAAAAGCTTTCCATGTGCTCAAATACCCTTATAAACTAAATTTCATTTTGATTTGATGGGTAAGTTCCCGAGTGATGTAAAAAGTGTATGAAAGCACCCTCTTCCCTTAAGATTTTAAAACTTGAAGAACGGAAGGTTCTCAAAATATCATAGAAACATTTCTCGTAATCAAATACCTTCCCACACCAAATTTGGTTCCATTTGCTTGATTAGCTATTCAATTATGCTGAAAATTGTAATGGAACCCCCCCCCCCCCCCTTTTTATCTCGTCACTGGAAGGTGGGAAGAGTATTCAAAGAACTATTTATCGTACCCAAATAAACTTCCAAGCCAAATTTGGTTTCATTTGATCGAATAGTTTCCAAGTTATGCAATTAAAAAGGTATGAAAGCCCCTTTCTTCCTTCCTGTTTCTTCACTGAAAGGAGGGAGGGGTCTGAAATAATCATAGAACCATTCCTCGTATTCCCCTACCCTCCCATGCCAAATTTGGTTCCATTAGCTTGATTAGTTCTCCAGTTATGTTAAAAATTGTAAGGAAGACCCCCTCTCTCCTTCATATCTCCTCACTTGAAGGAGGGAGGGGTACCAAATATTCTTTGAAACATTCCTCGTACCCAAATACCCTCCCATGCCAAGTTTTACTTGATTTGCTTGATCAGTTCTCGAATTATGAAGACCTATTACTTTTATATAAAAGGCCCCCTCCCCCCTTCATGAGAGAGGGAAGGGTCTCAAACCATAATAGGAACCTTCCCCTGCCCCCAACACCCCCACCTGCCAAGTTTCACGCAAATCGGTTCAGTAGTTTTCGAGTCTATAGGGAACAGACAGACAGACAGACAGACAGACAGACAGGAATTCATTTTTATATATATAGATATTGGACTGCTTTGCCGCAAATGAAACGCTGAACCAACCACTATCGGTTGTTTCTTAAAATTTTATTGGCACTTGCGCCAAAATCCAGCCGTGTTTAGATCGAGAGAGTCCCTTACTTTTAAATCTAAAAATAAAAGAGAGATATATAAATGCAAAAATAAAATAAGTTAATGAAGTGTTCATTAATCTATATATATAAAAATGAATGTTTGTCTGTCTGTCTGTTCCCTATAGACTCGAAAACTACTGAACCGATCATCGTCAAAATTGGCATCTGAGGGTTTTTTAGGCCGGGGATGGTTTCTGTAATAGTCAAAACTCCATCCGACTTAAGGGAGGGGGGGCTTCCATACAAAGTTTGTAGTTTTTTGGAACAAATAAAAGTCATGACATCCATTTTCTCGAGATTTTTTCTTCATTTGGGCGGTTTGTTTTTCGTCTCCAAGGTCGAGGCGTCGAGCCAACGTCGCAAAAGGATAGTAACCCAGGCATAGCATACTGATCAGTGGGAATATTTTGGCGCGTATTTCTCAACCAAGCATATTTTCTATGCAAGGGGTGGCGATATGAAGCCTTGATGTGTTTTTTTTCTACTTGATTCCTAGCTCATTTGTACAGCACATGGTTATAAATGACGCCTAGATGAGACCCAGATTGACATTTTGTCTATCGAATAAAACATATACATTTTTTTGGCCAAAATCTGAATTTGAAAAGTCATGGCATCCATTTTTAGAGATTGTCTTTTATTTGAGGGGTTTGTTTTTCGTCTCTATGGTCAAGCAAACGTCGTCGCAAGTCTAAAGCATACTGTTTATTGATCGCTGGAAAATTTAACAATCAGGCGCCTGTTTCTCAACCAAGTACCTACATATGTTTCTTATGCACGTGGGGGCGATATGCCAGCGATATGCAACCTAGATGTGTTTTTTTCTTGCTTAATTGCACGTGGAATTTAATGACGCCTAGATGTGACACGGATTGGTATTTTATCAATCGAATCATAACCAATTGAAAGTTTCGCAAAAATACTTTCATATTTAGTTCGTGTTAATGTAGGTAGCATTCGACTTTTCATTCAAGGAACATTAGAACATGTTCAAACGTTCAACTTTTTCTGTAAAAAAAAAATGAAAATTATGTTTTCTTCTAGAAATTGTTACTTCGGGCCGAAAACACAACTGAAACGAGTTTAAAAATGAAACTGGGAGCTTTTATTTTTAAATAATTCTGAACAAACCATCGTACTTTTTTTATTACATACCAATTCAAGTACGTACTTAACATGAAATGTGATTTTGTGTTACATGGCTGCATAAAAGAGACTTTTGATTCGCTTCGTTTTTGAAAAGCGAGACTTTAGAACTGATGTTTAACTGAACGCAAAGTTTTTATGAGAAATTTTTAGTATACCCTTAAAGTGTTAAAAACAATATTCCCTCCTGTCAACTTACACGGTGGGCCATGGGCAAACGTTGAACTTTGAAGAAATTCATCTTCAAAATGATTCAATATGTTGGGAAGACCAGAAGGAGTATTCTGAATGTTGACACTGAAGCTGATATTGAAAATTCTTTAATGTCTTTGTAAATGACCTTTGTCATTCCCTTTGAACGGCATTCGTTAAAAGTGGAGTAAAACATAAATTAATACTGCAGGAATACTGCAGATATATCTGTGAAACTTGATAGAACAAAAAACAGGAATACGAATACAAAGCCATTACTCTGACGCATCTGTAAGTAAGCTTTGCATTGACACTTGCCCCAATATACGGGAGGACAAATGTAAACTTAGGAATTTGATTTTTTCAACATTTTTAAATATTTGACTTTAAAAAAGAAAATAAAAAAAACGCTGAGAACTTATTTAGTGATGAAACTGATATTTTTTTAATTATTTATATTTTTTGCCGTAGTAAATTTATTAAAAAAAAAAACAGAAATTCGCACTGTATTTGAAACATAACAAATTTAATATATTTTTTATTACCATGATAAGTGTTGTTTGGGAAAACTTCAAGCTATAATGTCTCAAGTCCACGAGTTTGGAATATGGCGAAACATTTTTTTAACATAATTTTGGCGCAAAAACGATAGATATTCAAACTGCTTCGTAGGCGAGGATGGTGAAAAAGCTGTTTGAAAATGGTTATCAAAAATCCTTTTCATCGTTTTTTTTCAAATTTCTATAGCTTATTTTTTCAACTCCAAAAAATACCCCATCTAAAGCTTATCAGGAGCTGGAAGTGCTCATAATACAGAATATTATGAATATACTCAAAAAACTGTCTCGATTCACGCTATTCATCGGTTTTAAAAATTCTATCTCCATAAAGTACAATTTGCAATAAATTCCAATATTCGAATCTTTTTCTTTCAATTTTTAATTTATGTAAACTCGAGCCGGTTAAATTTTCCTACCTTCTTCAAGCAGTGGGGGACAAAATTGGAAAAGATGGGGGAGCTCCCATGTAAATTTAAGATAAAGAGCTTTTCAAAGAAGGGACCATATTTAAAAACGTTTTTTTGGGTACAGAGTACAAATTTCAGTTCTTGAAAAATGAGTTTAGAGATCAAGTTTCAGTAAATAATATATACCATCTTTGATTTGCAATTCAGAACTGCAGCTGCAGCTCTCATTTCAAAGTTGTTGGTTCTGAAGTATGATGAGGTTTGATTTAAAAAAATGCTCTCTAAAATGTAAATTTGAATAATTTTGTATAAATTACATTTATTTCCGGAAGGTGTAGCAAAGCACAACGGGTCAGCTAGTCTATATATATAAAAATGAATGTTTGTCTGTCTGTCTGTTCCCTATAGACTCGGAAACTACTGAACCGATCATCGTGAAACTTGGTATCTGAGGCTTTTTGGTGCCGGAGATGGTTTTTGTGATAGTTACAAACCGCTCAGACTTAAGGGAGAGGGGGCTTCCATACAAAATTTGTAGTTTTTCGAAACAAATTAAAGTCATGACATCCATTTTCTCGAGATTTTTTTTCCTTTGGGCGGTTTGTTTTTTGTCTCCATGGTCGAGGCGTCGCAAGCCAACGTCGTGAGAGGATAGTAACCATGGCATAGCATACTGATCAGTGGGAATATTTTGGCGCGAATTTCTCTACCAAGCATACACTGCCGGCCAAAAGTTTGGGATCACCCGCTAAAAAACATGCTAATTTTGATCGTTTATATCTCAGCCGTCTTAGGACATATTGCAAATCTTCTGATCTCATTTGAAAGAAGATGAGCAATAGCTATTTCGGAGGTATTTTGCTCATAAATAATGTTTTAGTTTTGCACCTGAAACTTAACCTAAAGTTAAAAAATTTTCAAAAAATCGTACTCAATATTCAAAGCCAATCATCTCGCGATAGGGTGAACCAAATTTCAGAATTTGAGTTGCATTAGAATCCTTATTCTATACTTCTCAAAACACAATCAAAAAATTTTGTGCAAAAATTTAGGAATGTACTTTTAATTAATAAAATAGACACTTAAGTTATCGTCCAAAAGTTTGGGATCACCCCTCAGTATGGTGTATCGGCCAAAAACATGCACATTTATCTAATTCATATCTTTCTCATCTAACATCGTATTGCAGATCTAAAGGGTGCATTTGGAAGCTCAAGAATTGTTGTTTTTCCTGAAATTCATTAAAAAATTATATTTTAAAGTGATAACCATAAAAAATTTACCTGAAATTAATTGTTTTTTGAAAATTCACACTTATGATTGTGAATTTTTTATGGTTATGGATTTAAAATATAATTTTTTAGTGAATTTATGAAAAATCAACAATTCCTAAGCTTCCAAATGCACCCTTCAGATCTGCAATCCGATGTTAGATGAGAAAGATATGAATGAGATAAATTTGCATGTTTTTAAAAGAATGATCCCAAACTTTTGGCCGATACACCATACTAGGGGTGATCCCAAACTTTTGGACGATAACTTAAGTGTCTATTTTATTAATTAATAGTACATTCCTAAATTTTTGCACAAATTTTTTTGATTGTGTTTTGAGAAGTATACAATAAGGATTCTAATGCAACTCAAATTTTGAAATTTGGTCCACCCTATCGCAAGATGATCGGCTTTGAATATTGAGTGCGATTTTTTGAAAATGTTCTAAGTTTTGGTTAAGTTTAAGGTGCAAAACTAAAACCCAAGTAACACCGATTGTTTTATAAGACTCCTTAAGCCCCTTATAAAACCAAAACTTGGTCTAATAGCGTGCTATAAAACTTTATTTGTTAGTAGGGAAACATTATATATGGGCAAAATACCTCCAAAATAGCTATTGCTCATCTTCTTTCAAATGAGATCAGAAGATTTGCAATATGTCCTAAGACGGCTGAGATATGAACGATCAAAATTTGCATGTTTTTTAGCGGGTGATCCCAAACTTTTGGCCGGCAGTGTATTTTCAATGCAAGTGGTGGCGATATGAAGCCTTGATGTGATTTTTTTCTACTTGATTCCTTGCTCATTTGTACAGCACATGGTTATGAATGACGCCTAGATGTGACCCAGATTGACATTTTGCCGATCGAATGAAACATACCTACACCTACATTATTTTTACCAAAATCTGAAATTGGAAAGTCATGACATCCATTTTTAGAGATTTTCTTTTCTTTGAGGGGTTTGTTTTTCGTCTCTATGGTCTGAGAAATGTCGTCGCAATTGGATAGTAACCAAAGCATACTGTTCATTGATCGCTGGAAAAAATTAACAATTAGGCGCCTGTTTCTCAACCAAGTACCTATATTTCTTACGCACGTGGGGGCGATATGCAACCTACCTAGATATGTCAGCACGTGGAAATAAATGACGCCTAGAACACGGATTGGTGTTTTATCAATCGAATCAAAAGCAATTGAAAGATTTGCAAAAATACTTCCATATTTGTTGTCCATATAGCATTTGTTGTCTAAAATATATAAATTTAGTTCTGATGCTAATGTCTCATGTCCACGAGTTTGGAATATGGCGAAATATTTTTTTAAAACAATTTTGGCGCAAAAAGGATAGATATTCAAACTGCTTCGAAAGGCGAGGATGGTGAAAAAAGCTGTTTGAAAATATTTATTAAAAATCCTTTCCATCGTTTTTTTTTTCAAAATTCGATAGCTAATTTTTTCCTAAAAATTCTTCATCTAAAGCTAATCAGGAGCAATTTTAGGAATATACTAAAAAAACTGTCCCGATTCACGCTATTGATCTGTTTTCAAAATTCTATTTCCATAAAGTACAATGTGCAATGTGCAATCTTTTTCTTTCAATTAGAAATTTATGTTAACTCGAGCCAGGTAAATCAGCCTACCTTCCTCAAGCAGTGGGGGACAAAATTGGAAAAGATGAGGGAACTCCCATGTAAGTTTAAGATAAAGAGCTTTTCAAAGAAGGGACCAAATTTTAAAAGAGGGATTTTTTGCGTGCGGATATTTGGCATAACTCAAAAATAGATGTGACAAATGATTTTATGAAAGTTCGTGACTTCCCAATTTGGGAAAAAAGGTGGAAAATCCATAAATATTGACATTATTTGAGTCATTATGAAGCTTTAAAAACAGGGTTCAAATTTCAGATCTTGAAAAACAAGTTTAGAGATCAAGCTCCAGTAGATATTATATACCATCTTTGAATTGCGATTAGGAACTCCAGCTGCAGCTCTCATTTCAAAGTTGTTGGTTCTAAACCATGATGGGGTTTGATTAAAAAAAAAATGCTTACAAAAATCTAAATTTGAATAAATTTTTACAAATTAAATTTATTTTTACAAGGTGTAGCAATGCACACCGGGTCAGCTAGTGATAAATAAAAGAGAATTTAAAAATAATGTGAAAATACCAAAAGAAGTTTTAAACAAACATAATAACTAAGAAAAACAGGAAAAATTATCACAAACAAAAATAAAATTACAGGGAAAAAAACAAAGACAAACAATACAACTTATGAGTATCTAACAAAATTTTTGATGTAATTTTTTAAAAACAAAAAATATAAACAAACTTTCACCAAACCGGAACAAAATTGAAATTATTTTTTTCTGCACTCAAAATTTCAACAACACGGAGTGATGCCGGTCGAAAAGGTGTATTTAAAATTCTTTTGGTCTTTTCTTTTTTTTACGAAAATTTTAAAGCTTTCCTATCTACAATTTCAAAACTGTTAGAAAAGGTATGTTAAAAATTGAATTGGAGAAAAAAATGTTTTTTTTACAAATATTGATTGAACAATTAAAAAAAAAACTTACATTGATAAGTGTGAATGATTTTAATGCATTCATTACCTTACCTCACACACTATAAAAGAGGAAATTCCATTTGATAAAAATTGACAATTATTTAAGCTGGGTGGGCCTTCACATCTTAACTTCAATCCCATTAAAACGAAAGCACAACAAACAACTTCCCATGGGACATTAATTAGATGTGTGTTGCATTGCTAAGTCCGATCTGACTGAACGAAAGGAAAACCGCCCCAGAAAGTGATCGTTAATAAGTTGCAAAAAACGAGAAGTGAAAGAAATCATTCCCCCAAGAAGAGGAGGGGGGCTCCAATTCATACTTTTGTGAATTGGAACTCTGCGCTTTTCTTGTGTGGATTTGTGGCGAATTATTGAACCCTATACTTGGGTCTGTGCCAAAGTCTCTTTCGATGCCAGGATTCAATCGTTTTTATTGCCGAACTGACCGCTGAAATGGTTCGGTTTTTATTGTTATTGGACTGTCTGCCGGCTCTCTGTGCAAATCGGGAATTCGCCAAATGACAGTCATATATTGAGAGGGAGAAAGAAAAAAAAGTGAAATGGACTGGACCCCAATGCAGTGTGGGGTCTCTCGCCGGACTTTTTCTTGCATTTATTGGACCATTGAAGATTGGAATTGTATGGTTTGTGTTTGAGGAACATAAATCTAACAAACCTACATCGATAAGACAATATTCCACTAATTGACAAGGGTCTGACTGACCTATTTTTTATCTTTGAACAAATTTTACTGCTAGATTGTCGGCCATAGGACTGACCAGCTCAATTTATTAGGTTATTTGATTGAGATTAGTTAGGAAATAAGGCCGATTTCTTAATTCTAATCTAGCTTTACTTTCTAAGTTTGTAAAATTCATTTTGAATATTTTATTAAAACCTTCCTATTTTTATTCAGTTTTTTGTTTTTAGATTTAAAAAACAACTATTTCCAGCTTAATTTTCAGATTATTTGATCATCATTTTCTGGGCTGTTGTTGCTCATCTGTCTCGAAATTCCAATCCAAATTTCCCGCTTGGATCTAATGAAGATATAAAAAAAGTTATTATCCACGCTCAACCGAACATATACCTCAATTTAGACATCACCCTGCTCTCCCCGTCAAACTTTCCTCAGCAATTTGTCCATAATCTATGGAAAAACTTCTCATACGTCAGGTCGCTAGTAGACGGCACGCATCACTGATCCAAACTTCATCAACAAATAGACGTGAAATGAAGCTTGCAGTCGACTACAAATAGAGTCTGGGGGGGAAATTCATACTCTACTGACTAGCAAACAAATCTGTTAACAGTTTCCCCTCCCACCTTTTTAAGGTTTAAAAAGCGTTAGAAGAGGTGACGCTGAATGGGGGGAAAATTCAGTTCAAAACTTTAGTGGCAGGTGGCTATAAATAGAACAATAACAACAACGAGACCAGCCGGCTTTTTATGTAACACACATGATTCTGACTCTCTCGACGGAATACTGAATGCAGTGCCCCTCCCTCTCAACATTCAAATGTGTCCCTCCTTGCCCTTCTTTCAAAATCCCTGGTTCTCGTAAATATTTTCTTCAACAGTAACATTGTGTACTCACTTTTTTACCCTCAACAACTCTGGGCGACTGCATACACAGTTGATCTAGTTATTTATGCGTTTTTCGGTTCGCCCATTCCGGATTTGGACCCGGTCTCTTGGAAGAATCTGACGTGGCGTCCATGGTCTCAACTTCGGAGGACTGTCCATCATTGACGTTTTCTGAGGCTGAATACATTGGAACGTGGTGGAGAATTTTCGCTGGGGTACCACACCAGCAATTTGACTATCGGACGTTTACGTCGATGAGAAAAAAAACCCCTACATTAAAAGAAAGTGAAATCAACATATCCCCATAACGGTTTTGCGTGGGTCGACCTGTCCGATTGCGTTGGACCCTTTAATTTTTATTATTATTATTGCAGTTTTTGAACGGCAACGGTGCAGTCTGGCAAAAGATGATTAAATTCGAAAGGGGTCCTAAATTACTCGCTTCATATAAAAATGGTTTTGGACCACCTCGGACTTCGAAACGAAGTCGACGCAAATGCAAAAGTCCAAACTTGTCCTCAAATAGAAGTAGTCATTTGCTGCAATTCATTGGCGAACTTTTTTTTTTAACTTTATGTGATTCCAGTTTCGGTATTACAAGATTTCAAAATACATCATGTATGTGGGATAAATTTTTTTGATGAATTTTTACCTTTAACCTCTCATTGATGGAACAGTAGAAAATCGGGTATAAACAATTTTTTTTTTAATTGGACCATTTTGTATACCCTTAAAACTCGATAGAAAACGCACCTCATGTCTAAAGCGGAAATAATTCGTTATACTTAATCTGGAGCGTTATGGATGGTTTTTTTTCTCGAGTTAAATTTCGGTATAGCTCTCCTCTTGAAAGGCGTGCCTTCTTTTCACACCATCTCTCATCAACGTTTGACCGACAGTCAGAAAATCGAAAGAGGGAAGTTCAAGAAAAAAGAAGAAAATAAACTAGAGCCACAACAAATTAAGTCAACAACAATTCACCGCGATTCGCAAATGGCAAAGCAAAACGGAAATTTCGAACCTGCCACAATGTTGACCAAAACAACCCGAAACGTGAAAAGCACAAAAACAAACCAAAACCCATCGCCGAAAGTTGCAAGTAAGATTTCCTTTTTCGATTTTTTTTTTGTCTGTTTCGATTCGTTTCGGGTTTGTTTTGTTTTTTTCCGCTCTCTAGCTAGCTCGGTGGAATTTCAATGGTTAATTTACGTGGGCAGAAGTGTCCGTTTCCCCTTTTCTCACAAGATAGAAGTCCAACAGACACCGCCAAAAATTAAATGACTTAATCCCAACAAAGTTGTTGAGGTACAACTTGATTGGAGGCGTCATTTTTTTTTTTAAATTTTAGGTCTGCAAACTGCTCTAGAGACTGCTGTTCACTGCTTTTCTTGCTATTTGATTTACTTTATATCACAGAAGAGAAGTGAGAAGTGAAAGTTCTTTCCTTACTTATTTTGATAGTGAAGGGATGAGCATTCAACCTTCATAAAATCTTCTGGCGCCGAGCGGAATTTCCCACGCCCTTGGTTTTCAAATTTTTGGGAAAATATACCTTGTGTTAAAAAATTGGATGAAAAATCCTTCAAGGAAGTCACTTACATTGTACCTTCGGAGTCATTTCATTCCAAATCTTCGTAACTCTAGAGAGAAAAAAATGGTATAGGGTAAATGTACCCGAACTTGGACCCTAAGGCATGGTTGGCTATATTTCCCATGATTGTAGTCTTCCTGTAATATGTACCTTCAAAAGTCCTTCGACAAATATGATTGCTTACTAGTCTGAAATGTAGTAAAAATATGTCCTTGCTTTAAAGCGGTGGATAATTTGATATAAACCTGATTAAACTATTGATTGAAATGCTCCTTATTGTGGCCCCCGTTCCGAATTGTGGCCCTTTATAAGTTCCTTAAATTGGCCGCCTCTAGAAGAAATTTGCCTCACTAATACAACAACAGCCTCCACGAATTCGTTGATAATATCCTGGAAGGAAGCACAACAATGTTCTGTGTTGTTTTCAAAATGTCGAAAGTACGGAATGTCAACCAATTTTTAGAATCGATATTTGCGTGCAGAATTATAATCTTACGTAAAAAAGTTTCATTTGTTTGTTTCAGTTTTTGTTGTGTTTAAAATTTCTATTATCAGAATGCCAATCTAGAACAAATAGGTTCGAAAATATTGCATTGGTTAACATAAATATGTTTATTAACCGAGCAAACAAATCGTTTGTTCAATTTTTTAAAATGAAATCATGATAGATCTGTTTCCATTGAAGTTAACATACGATAGTGAATGTTCATATTTTTTTATTCCACTCCCATAAAAGGAGGAGAGACATTTTAAAAACCATTATGACCGAGGCAAGAAGCAAGCTAAAGCTAAAACTCAAGTAAGCGAACAATTCTTTGAATCATACCTACATATTTAAAATGTCGCCCTTAGGAATTTTCTAGCAATCGTTTGCGTACATCCGGATAGCAAAACAAGACAAACTATCGCTCACTCCAGCCAGAATGATTGAAATAGATTGCATCTCACTCGTTCGTTTGGGGACTATAGCCAATGGAAGCGAACAACAAATTTACAAGCTGGGTGAAATTCAAGCTGCATCCCACTCGCACTCATGCAAAATCATCATCCAAACTCGGCAGCGCTTCCTTCGCATATTCCTTTCCTATGGAAAACAAACGTCGTCATCTCTGCTGATGCACAGTGATCCATAATATAAAACAAACTTGGTCAAAATCTTATTTTTGATTTCACATGAAATTGAAAACAATAAAATTTAGCTCTTAATAACATAATTTTTCAACATTGTAATGCAACTCCTTTTTTTTAATAAACATAATATTAAGAATGTCATAATTTTAACTTTGTAACCATTCCTTTCAAAGCGACACATAAACCGCAAATGTCAGGGCTGGTAGCGAGTCACTTTTTAGTGACTTGGTCACTTTTTTTGGGTCAGTCACTAAAAAGTCACTTTTTTCATCATTTGGTCACTAAAGTCACTATTTTCCGAAAAATGGTCACTTTTATCACCAAAAGTCACTTTTTTCACCGATAATAAACCAATGAAAAAGTAATTTGAATTGCGCGTGTTATTTTTGACGGTAGTAACGGTATATTACTTGATCAGTCAGTCAGAAATTTTTTTCGCCTCCGGCGGAATTTCGCCATGAATCCCCCTTGGCTTGAGACATTTCGATCTACGACATTATTTGACGTTCGTGAATTGAAACTAACTTTGATTGTAGATTCTAGTTTTTAGTTCAATCAACCTTTTGTATTGGAACTCAAAACTTGATATACATAAACCCTATCTCGTCTTTAGTTAGAATGGGTTTTTATTAAGAAGTGTAACTAAGATTGAGATTGAAATGAACCATTTTTTTATGAAAAAAAATCTTTTATGTCATAACAAATGTTATGATGATATGAAATATTCTTTAAAAAACAATTTCAGACTCAATTTTATTTCGTGTTTTTTGTTCTTCTAAATACTTAAAAAAAGGGTTGTAAAAATTTACACAAGGCCACAAAAATTATTTTTTTTTTAGGTGCATTGAATTTAAACGGTAATTTCAACTAATTTGGGTTCCCCGAATCTAAATATGTATGCAATATTTCTATCAGCTTTTATATTTATTATTATTTATTTCGTCTTTGGTTTCATTACCGTACAGACTGATGACTTAAAAACTAGGAAATTCTTCTTAAGCCTATTTTAAAACGACGTTTGCACATATTAAAATTAAACAAATTATACACTAAATTAAAAAGTTCACAACACTTGTCAATAGGGTGGTTTTGGCCATAGGCAGTACGGTGGTGAGGAATTGAAAGAAACTGACATTGTCGAAGTGTTCTCGTTGGTACATAAATGTTAACACGTTGTAGAATGTAAGCACAGTCAATACGGTTGGTCAATGTGTCGAATATAAAACCTTGCTGCAGTTCGACGCGCCGCTTTTCGAGTGAGGTTAGACATATCAGAGCACACCTTTCCTCGTACGGTGGGTTTGTTATTGAAATGAAAATAATTTAAAACCTTCAGAGAAGTTTCTGCACTTTCTTTTTACAAAAACTCAAATCAAAAACATATTATTTAGAAATAAAAGTTTTATATGAATTAATGAGCTTTAAATAGAATCAAGTTTTTTTTACACTTTCTGCTGTGATGTCAAAAATACTTGTAATGACATTTTTCCATAATCAGTTATCTATCAATTTTACTAGTAATAAACTCTTTATTACCAAAACTAAATGGCCGAATTTGACAAAATTTCTAGTTGAGGACACTATTTACCAAATCTATAATTGAAAAAATAAGCACCAAAATGGTTATGATGAAACATGTTTATTGAAAAAACTCTTCCTGAAATGATTTTAAAAACTAATCTTTTTTATTTCCATACTGTTTTTTCAATTTTTTAAATAAATCTACCGAATTTTATTGTACAGTTTTTTTTTTCAATTTTATAATCAACTTGCCGGATTTTTTTAAATCAAACTTTTTAAATTTTTAAGACATATTTTTAACACTTGTTTCCTGGTTTTTAAATTCTAAATTTTTGTGTTCTTCAACCATAAGCCTTTAACTCCAAATTTTAAATTAAAAAAAACATAATTTCAACCTTCTGTTCTTTCAGGACCCAATATTTTAATCAAAAGAGACAAAATACTCAGAGCTTGTAATTCAAAGCTTAAAAACCTGCGATTGAAACTTTAAAAACTTTTTATTAATATTTTTTATATGAAATCATATTTTTGGATCGATCATGATTTTTAAATTAATCTAAAAAGTTTGAAAAATTGTTCTAAGTAGCAACTTTCAAAATAAATGTTAATACGCAGTGTTAATAACAAAAGTTTTGAACTCATTTTTTTTAATTGTTTATCAGTTTTTATCATTCACATAATTACTCATTTTCTAACATTTCTTTGTCAGTGTAGTTGAACATGGAGGATTTTACTTTATTAAAGGTTTTATGTCTGGCTTCTATAACTGGCACTTTTAAAATAATTATAAATATATTCTTCTTTTTATAAAATTAAATTAAAACATCAAACATTGAATAAATTCTGTTCAAAATTCATTTCTTATTCAGTAATCGGTAATTTACATTTTAAATCGTGATTAAATATTTTTTGTTCAAATTAAAAAAATACAGCGGAATTTCTCACTAAACTTCCAGTTAAAAATGAGGAAAAGAATTAGATGAATAAAAATTAACAATTATTATCATTTTCCTAACATCTATTCATGCTAAGTTTTGTACAAGATTTGACATTTATTTTAGAATTCAGATATTTTTTAATTTTAAATTTGCTAATAAATTCTTTTGAAACTAATTTATTTCTTACTTTCTTGACTTATCGAAAATTTGAAACATTCATTGTTATATGTTTCCAAAATTTTGCTTATCAGTCATTTTTTTAGTTTTTGTGTTGAACATGAGTGACAAATGGTGTAAGAAAACCCTTTCCTTTTCAATTGTTTTTTTTTTGGTATTGTTATTAATTTTATCTAAATTTGAATTTTGAAAACCCCCCCGGAAGGGTCCAGCGCACGGGCCTGACTGGTCACATTTTTTGTACTTCAAAGTTATTTTTTCGTTCTACATAGTCACTATTTGGTCACTTTTTTCGGTCCTCAAAGTCACTATTTGGTCACTTTTTTTCAAATTTTGGTCACTAAAGTCCCTACTATTTCATTGTCAAACCGCTACCAGCCCTGAAATGTTCATCTCCAGCACAAATAAAATGAAATCAAAATACGTTGGACCTTATTTCCATTTGTAGATTTCTTTTTTGGGTATGGATAAAGTTACTTCAACGTTGTGATCCAAGATATCGATTCGGATCCGAATCCTGTTGATTTCGTGCTCAGAAGTTAAGAGGAAAATTTCTAGAAATTTACCAAAAAAAAGGCAGCTAAACTTTTAGTTTTATAATTCCAACTAAGATGCCAAATACGCTTGAGAGATAAATAAATTGATTATAGTCCAAAATACATTTATGGTATTTTCCAGTTATTTTAATTCAATCATTCTTTTTACTTTCGACCAGTTTTAAATTTCCAGACCACTGTGCACTAACGGCCAACGATTCGGCTGCCGGCTGCCGGCTACCGTCTGCCTGCTAATTTCGTTCTCACACATACATACAAACCTCAATTAGTGGAATTTCATGCCAAGATTAGGCGAAAAAAATGTTTATATTTTCTTCAATTTTAGATCAAATATGTACGTTGTTTGGAGTAGGTTATAATTTTATATTTTTTGCCACGTTTTGCTGTAACCAACGGTATTTTTTAGTGATTTTTTCATAAGGAAGTGTGTTTTTTAAATCGATCCGAAGGTGGCAGATGCACTAGTAAGGTAGGTTCATTTCAGATTTTTTCCGAAATTCGTAATTTTACTTCCAGTTCGTCATGTGAAAAAAAATTATTACGCAGTTATTTGGATTCAATTGCGGACAAATGCTATGCAGAATGTAGACAAATGCGATTTTCTTTTATGTTTGATTTATTTTATATTTTTAGGCATATGTTTGACATACAAATTACCAAAATGCATTTTGGCATGCCAAGATAAGGAGCATGCCAAGTTAAGGCTCACTTACCCTATTAAATTTAATCGAAGAGTTGTACATGCAGATCCTTTCCTTCATACGTAAGATCCACTCTAAATTATGTTTATTGCTTTTGGATAAATTGCCAACACACTTATTCGCAAGTCCAACGGAGAGAAAGGGCAAATTATGTCTTCAAAGTTGGTACAGGAAATTGAATCAAAATGCATTTGCATACCGAAGAGAGTTCGGGTCGAACAGGTGCCTCGCGCTCTTCAGTTTTACGCTTATCCGGAAGAAAAAGTTGAATATCGATGCAATAGCCTTACTCAGTCGATCCTCATCGCTGAGAGATTCAAAGTGGCTGGTAACATATGTATTTTAATTTTACTGCTAACGTTATGGACCTCAGTATTGACTTCTGTCTAGGCACGGTGGGCTTGAAAATCTACATTTATGAAAAAAAATTAAGCGACAGAAATCAAGTCATGTAAACAAATTGTAACTGCTAAACCCAAAGAAGAGGTTGCCAAATTTGAATGCCGCTCGGTTCTAACTCAATGCCAAAAATGTGTTGAAAAGTGTACTGTACTAAAGATGATATTATTGGAGAAGCACTTTCTGACGACTTCTGACGATGTCTGTGTATTTGTTTATTGTTTATAAAAAAAACCATCTGATGTAAATGTCTTAATCGTTTACTTAAATCTTGGTCATTTGTGGTGCATTAGTGCTAATTTTTGCGCCCTATGTTCTCGACGTTTATGCGAAACTGGGCTGCACAATTAAAATGTTTTTTTATCTATAAAAAAAGATTTTTTTTCTCTTCAATCTATAAAAGAAATATCATTCAATGATCGCTCCAAAAAACGTGTCCATTTGGCTTGCTAGCAATATCCAGCAATCTAATCAAGATGATCAAAAATATGTCGTCATATTTTTTCCTGACGTCATAGGCGATGGGCTCGCTTTATTGGTGTGCATTTACCCGTGAGTAAACAAGGCGGGAGCCTTCGACTAAATGAAAAGTTGTCAATATTACACTTCCAGTTCCACACATTCCTGTTCAGCTTTTAGCCGAACTGGATTCATAAGTTTTGGGACTGACGCTCCGGTCTTTCAATAAAAATGATTTGGCTTTCAATAAGAGGTACAACCCCGAAGTTTAATGAGTCAATCATAGGAACTTGGTTCTCACATCGTATGCTTCGATGGCGATTGTAAGTCCCATCCATCGTAAGCATAAATTGCTCTGAAAAGAGGAAACCCCATCTCACATGCCGTTCGTGCTCAGGAAAAAGCAGAAGAGAATTTCGTTCGAGCATTTGGGAAGATTTGGGAACAAGCATATATTAAAAATTACCTTTTTAGCTCCTGATGTTATTTTTTAATAATTGTTGGGTAAAATTTTGTTATGAGGAGATGCTTGCAAGACACACTGACGGGAAAACATTTAATTTTTAACAAAAAAAAAATACGAAAAATGTCCAGTACAATAAACAGTTCAGATTCCAGAAATTTGTTGCTTTGGTTAACAGAAAACAGCCGTGTTTTCAATGGCGAGAAAAACACTACTTGAAACTCAATATACTGCTTAGCAGACTGCTAATAAATAGCAATTATCACTAGTTTTTTTCAAAAAATGTTTGCACTTTTAGAAGAAGACCTGAAAAATGATTCTACTTGTTTGTTTTTTTTAGAGATCTCTGAAGGAAGAAGTCAGAGAAAAATAAAATTTATATTCATCGAAAGTTTTCACCTTTATATTTATTTACATTCTTTCGTCAAAGATCCTTCCGGCATCTCGAATCGAGCATTTATTTGATAATGTTTCGCCCAAGCACAATTCACTCAATTGCAAAATATTCCATCAATTCTCAGTCTAGAAACTCAACGATATTTTTTTGAAATAGACAGATTTTTCCAAAATTACAAAACGACACAATTGACATAAATGAAAAAATTATCAAAAAATACCAAATTTACAAAATTGTGAAAATGGAAAAAATCGGCCGAAATAACAAATACGACCAAAATGATAAAATCGACCAAAATAACAAATTGTCACAAATGACAAAATCGACAAAAATTACAAATTTGACGAAAATTACGAAATTGACAATAGAAAAAACTAAAAAATTGAACAAATCTGACATAATAATAACATATCATAATGGACAAATTGATTAAAATTACCAAAACCAAAACTTATAAAATAAACAAACTTTGACCAAATTGACAATATTGCCAAAACTGACAAATTTAACAAAAAATGAAAAAAATTGACAAAATGGGTCAATTTGACAAAAAATCATAAAATGATTAAAAAAAAAGGAAAAAACTTGTCAAAAATAAAAAAAATGACAAAATTGACAGGATTGGCAAAAAAACATAAATGACAAAAAGACAAATATGGAAGAAAAATGACAAAAATGGTAAAATATGACAGAAATTATAGAAATTACAAATAAAAAAAAAATTAAATTGACCATAAATTGAAAATACAAAAATGACAAAACTGCAAAAAGCTTAGCTTAGCTTAGCTGTATTGACTACTCACATCCACCTTGAACTATGGAGCCCGAAGTACTTCATCATGAATACATACAATAGTAAGGTTTATTTATCAATCATTAAGTGATTCCATTATTGCTTCCACATTACCTTTAAAAAAAAAAAATGACAAAACTGCAAAAAGGACGTAAAAGGCAGAAAACACAAAAATGACAAAAATGACCAAAGTAATAAAAATGGAAATAATTAAAAAAAAAGACAGAAATGACAAAAATGACGAAAATGACAAAAATAACACAACTGATAGAAATAACATAAATGACAAAAGTGATTAAAATGAAAAAAAAAATAAATAAATAAAAAATTGGAAAAATGTTCATAATGGCTACAATAGCAAAAGTGACACAACGCAGACAGAAATGAAAAATAACAATAATAAAAAAATGACAAAAATGTCAAAAATGAACAAAATGGCAAAAATAACAAAAATAACAAATATGACAAAAATAACAAAATATCAGAAATGACAAAAATAATAAAAAATTACAAAAAATAAAAAAAATAACGAAAATGACAAAAATTATAAAAAAAATCAACAAAAACTTAAATTACAAAAATGACAAAAGACAGAAATGACAAAAAAAACATAAATGACAAAAATGACTGAAATTTTAGAAATTACAAAAATTCAAAAAATAAAAAAATTACACAAATGACAAAATGGACAAAAGTAATAAAATCCATGAATAACAGAAATTACAAAAATATGAAAATGACAAAATTGACAAGAATGATAAAAATGAAAAAAATGACAGAAATTATAGAAATTACAAAAATGACCAAATTGACAAAAATAGACCAAAATGAGAAAAAATAATAAAAATGACAAAAATGACAAAAAAAATATAGAAATTGCAAAAATACAAAAATGATAAAATTGACAAAATTACTAAAATGAACAAAAACACAGAAAAGACAAAAAAAAAACAAAAATTAAATAAGGACAAAATGGACAAAATGATAAAATGACAAAAATGACAGAAATGACAAAATTTATATAATTGACAAAAATGAATAAAATGACAAAAACGACCGAAATGACAAAAATTACAGAAATGACAGAAATTACAGAAATTACAAAAATCACAAAAATGACAAAATTTTCAAAAAATGACTTAAATATCAGAAATAAAAAGAAAACAAATATGACAAACATGACAAAATTGACATAAATAATAAAAATTGACCAAAAATACAGATGCAAAAAAATACAAAAATGTCGAAAAATGAAAAAATGGCAAAAATGACAGAAATTACCAAAATAAAAAAAATGGAAGAATTAACATAAATGAAAAAAATGACAGAAATGCATACCGAAAAATGACAAAAGTGACAGAAACCATAGAAATTACAATAATGATAAATATGACAAAAGTTGGCAAAAATACAAAAATGACAAAAATGACAAAAATGGCAAAAATGCAAAAATGACAAAAATACAAAGATGACAAGAATGACAAAAATGACAAATATGCCAAAAATTGACAAAATTGACAAAACTGACTAAAAAGACAAAATTATAAAAATGACAAAAATATAAGGACAGAAAAGACAAAAAAAAAACAAAAATGACAGAAATTTCAAAAATGAAAAAATAGTTAGGAAAGACAGAATTTACAAAAAAAATCATAAATGACAAAATCGGTAAAAATACAAATATGACAGAAATTACAGCATTGACAAAATTAACAAAAATTTACAAAAATGACTGAAATAAAAAGAAAACAAAAATGAAAAACATGACAAAATTGACAAAAATAATAAAAATTGACAAAAAGTACAGAAGCCAAAAGAAAAACCAAAAATGACAAAAATGACAGAAATTACCAAAATAAAAAAATTAAAGAATTGACATAAATGATAAAAATGACAAAAATGACAGAAATAATAAAAATAACAAAAATGACAAATATGACAAAAATTGACAAAAATCACAAAAATGACAAACATACAAAATGGACTGAAAAGACAAAAAAAACGACAAAATTGAAAAAAAATGACGAAAATGATGAAAAAGACAAAAATTACAGAAATTGTAAAAATCACAAAAATATCAAAATTGACAATGACAACAAAATGCTGTTTTATCATTTATGTCAATTTTTTTTGTCATTTTTATCTATTTTGTTATTTTTATTAATTTTGTTGTTTTTTTTTCAAATTAGTTAATTTTTTAAATGTGACAATTTTTTTTTAATTTTTGTTTAAATTTATGTCAATTTTAATATTTTTTGAAATTTGGTCTTTTTTCAATCTAGTCAGTTTTGGCAATTTCGTAAGTTTTGTCATTGATGTTACTTTTGTCAGTTTGGTCAATTTTATCATTTATGTTAATTTTATAATTTGTCAATTGAGTAAATTTTTCGAATTTTTGTCAGTTTTGCTAATCAGGTTTGTTTATTTTTCTCAAGATTTACTACATTGGCACAAATTACAAAATTCAAATGTTACTAAATTGACTGAATAACCCAAACTACTAAATTAAAATTTTCCGCAAAATTTTCAAAATTGTAATAATTATCGAAATTTTGAAAACTATTTGTTAATTCGACCGAATATTGGGCCTTACGTTGCTGCATTGAATTTTATTCCGGCGATTGTAATTTTACCAAATTTCTTCCACTCGTTTCTGCACTTCAGAGGTCAATCCGGACAAACGTTTAATTATTGGAAACACATAGTTAGGCATTTTTTTTAAATTGTATTTTTTATTTTTGAGTTACCATTTGCTGTTACTCCAAAAAAAGTTTTTTTAAATAATACTTATTTCAAATTATGTTTATAGTAACAGGATCATACAGGATATTTCAGGAATAAGTTATTAAAAATCAGTTTATTTGTTTCAAGTTATTTGTAGGAAAATTGTGATAATTCTTAAAGACTCTCATCCTATATACATTCTTAGATTTTTATATCTCAAATAATTTTAGATCTACTGCGTTAGAATTTGTTCAATTATAACGTGGTGATTTATAATTGAGAAAGCTATGATTTGTACATGATTGTGCATAACATGTAACCACAAATAATTAACAGACTGTAAGAAAGTATTTTGCTTCATTCAGTCATTCGCAATGCGGTTGCGCTGGGAGGTTAATATCGGTGGTCTCAAATCGAATCTCCGCCGCTGGCGTTCCAATTTTATGCCAACGGCGTTGACATATTGAAAACTTATGATTGGGGTACAGGCTGAATTTTGTTTGTAGCGCTACGAATGGTAAATCAACTAAAACTTTGACTAAATCTTTGATAATATTGTCACCTGTAAGCAGAAAATTAGGCTTAAAGCACTACTGAATCCAATACTGTCAAAATGTGAATGGGTTGTTGTAAACCTTCAACAACTGAACCTTTCTAACGTCTTCTGAGATTATCAGATGGGGAGATGAGGGCATAACGAGCACCCAGGGCATAATGAGCACTCCTTTTTTCTACATAAGTACGTATTTTCTTTAACAAATTTTCATAAGGACTTGTTTCGTACTACTCATAGTATGAATTTTTCACCAAAAAAGAAATATCCTTTTCATCTTTACAGAAATATTAAATAACTAGCTGACCCGGCAAACTTTGTTAAGCCTGTAATTTTTGAGTATTTTTTTTATATTTTAGCACTGTTCCTTAGTCAGCCTTCCTTTTAAGTGTATAAGAGCTAGTGGATACCTTTGTATCAAAAAAAAAAATCCAGAATTATGGTTCGTTATTCGAATTTCATTATTTTAAGTTCATTCAAAAAACCGGTCATGGAATGGAAAATATCATACATAAATTTATATTCAAAACCGACAGTTTATGACACAAAAACGCTCATACGATTTACTCTTATAACTTCGCTAACTTTTGTTTAGCGAACCTATTTTCTTGTTGAGGTAGCGTATAATAAAGTTCTGCTAATGATCAGTTCCGGTAACTTAAGAACGCTTAATCTATCAAGTTTCAATTTAGTTTAGCCATCATTCCTATTCAAAAACTCCTATCTGATAAAGTATTTCAAAAATGTTGAAGATTGATTTCAGCAGAAAATGGATCTTTTTTGCTGTACCTCTGTATTTAAATATTACAGTTTTTTTAAACCTGGTCGTCAGAATAGAAAAATTATAAAATGGAGCCGGAACATTTGAACAATAATGAACATAAAATTAATTTTAATTTTTTTTAAATTATTTCAAATGTCTTTTTTTCGAACTTTGCACTAAATACATTAATTGAATCTTATTGTGAATTATAAAGCTGAGTTTGACAAATATTTAACAATTCAGAAAAAGTTACTTTTCATTTCATTTTACAGCAACATTTTTCTAATCAATATAATGTTTGAAAATGTCTTCGAAATTTGTGTCATCATTATCTTTTTTTCAATTTTCAGTTAGGGTTGGCAAATTGCACAAAGAATTAAAGAATTTAAAAAAAGAGATTTTAAACTTTCTTCTATTTAGATTATTTTTCTTTTAACAGGCAATCCCTGCATGAAAGCAAATCTATTTTGAGTATTTGGAATAGAAATTCAAAATATTCACAAATTACTTAAATTAATACTTTATGATCGTGAGATGAGAAACTGTAATCCAGACAGTTAAATTTAATTCTGAATTTTATTGTTAAATTGATTTATGAATCTGGATTTTCAGTATTAAAACGTTAATTTAAAAGCTGGATTTTCGTTGATCTTGATTTTTTTTATCGAATTGAGGTGTTTATATTCTTTAATTTACTTATGCTTGATAGATTGTTTTTTTAGATCCTATATCTGGTACGAAACTTTTTTTGTATTTTTGTGCATTGGTTCAGATTTTTCTCTACTCTGAAATGTTCGAAATTTTAGGTGGCATGCTTTTTACTGAAAATTTAATTTTTATATTCTTTCAAGTTTTTAGTACTTGATGATATTATTGATAACGATCCTTTTTTCTGACTTTTGAAACTGAGAGTTGGATCTAATATCAAGGTAAAGTCATGTATAGCTAAAACTTTTAAAACTTTCGTTTAACCACTGAGCATGAAAGGTAGTGTGGATTTTCCAATGTTTCCTGATCCTCCAATCCGTTTTTATGATAATGATTCAATTTACTTGGAATACCAAAACTATAAACCTTCAATTCTCAAACTAACTGCATAAAATCAACAACAATAAATTAAGGTGATCTATTGGTGTTACCAAAACTCA